>NC_056729.1:1192626181-1192806181 GCF_019279795.1 Protopterus annectens | reverse complement strand
ACTGGATGAAAAAATGCTATTTAAATGTCTTGAATTTTGTATGGTTTTCATCTGAAGAAGTTTTTTACTATTAAAAATGAAAGCACTTATCTCACAAGTGAGTTGTGGTTTTGTTCAATATAGTACGGTTAGAGTCTCTGCATTTAGTTTTCTGTCGTTGTTTATTCAGGATTCATTTATAACTACATGGTAGATGGACAAATACAATGCACTGACATCAGCACAAGGGGGGGGGTCTGAAAAATAGCAACTCTCTATATAGACTACAATTTTTAAGGCTGATTAATGTTTGTTTTCAATTTTCTCTGTGCTCGCTCATCTTTTCACTTCTTAAATATTGTTTGGTCCTCTGCATACATAAGACTCAT
Organism: Protopterus annectens; assembly: GCF_019279795.1. NCBI lineage: Eukaryota > Metazoa > Chordata > Ceratodontiformes > Protopteridae > Protopterus > Protopterus annectens. The sequence goes on along the minus strand of NC_056729.1, from coordinate 1,192,805,813 downwards.
GTTGAGTGGAGTGCAGTTGTTACTGATTCATTTGTAAGACTTCTCTCTTCTTTGGGCAATTGGTAAAGTGCACTTCTTCTCCAACTCTGTCTGTGGTGACAATGGAGCTGTACTGTAGTTATACTGTATTTACTTATTGGTGATGTAGCTGATGTGGATTCAGTGTAGTGTCTTTACTTCAGTGTTAGTTGGCCAATTTCCTTTATTCCACAGTTGTAAAGAAAAACCTAAATGTTAACTTCTCAGAAGTCAGTGCATTGTCAGGGGACTAGTGATGGTTGGCTAAGACTAGGCATGGGACTTGTTCAACAGGGTAAATCCTGGATAGAAAGGACATACGTTCGGAATGAAGATGCCTTAGGTCTTGATGGCAGGCATGCTAATGGAGTATGTAGGGTGGATTTGGATTGCAAGGAAATTATAAATACGATCCTCTTATTACAATTTCATGTACTGTAATATAGTTGTGTGCATTAAAATGGAAATATGTCACACAGGAAATAAAATCCAGTATTTGTTCCTAAGAAAAAAATATATATATTTTTGTGGTGTGGTTATTAAAAAGGTGGGGTCTCAACAAAGCGATAGTTTAAGAAGCAAAATCTAAATGTTGAAACCTCTCTCTCTCTGCAATGAAAGGAGAAGGCAGGTAAGGCCTTCCCTTTTCATTTTCATACTCCAGTGGGCCTAAGTGACTTAAGATGTACCTCGTTGGACTATATGAAGAGAGACACGATGGAGCTCTCTAAATGTTTATCCCAGGTGGGTATGAATCTGGCCTTGAGTAGATCCTTCCTTCAGCAATGATGATGCCATAGTACCAGCAAACATTGATTGACTTCAACAACTGGCTTAGTTTCTGGTGTCACAAGGCAATACGATATCTTTCAACCTGGGGAGACATGATCGACAAGCCACAGTGCTTTGCCACAGATGGTTTGCACTTGTCATCACTTGACTTTTGGATAGTGGAAAAAAAAACGTTATCTATCCCTATAGTACCCTTTTTTAGGCAGTGCCAAGTTGTCAAACCCACCAAGATAACAAAAATCTCTCATTACTACCTAAAGGTACTGCTGCTCAATGCTAGGGGTTTAAGTAAAAAACTGAACTCCCTGGAAGCACTCCTCACCCTGGAGAACACAGACATGCATGCAGTGATGGAAACATGGTTCAAAACCATGCAAAGCACCCTGGTTATCAAAGGCTACAATGTGTTTCATACATTTTGATTTCCCTCAGCTATGGATAAAAAAGGGAGGAGGTGTTGCAATGTTTATAAAGGACAAACACAATTCTAGATTGGTCCAAAAACATGACTCATTTGAGCTGCTCCATGCCCAACTAACCATAGGATCGACTCCCTATCATATGCTTGCTAGTTATAGAGCCCCTAATATGACTCTGGAAAACCTGATCTTCTACCATAACCTACTGGAGTCTGTTAAAATTGAGCCTAACACCATACTGATGGGTGACTTCAACTTCCCCTCCATAAACTGAGAGTGTTTGAACTTCAACTAGTTAGCTCCCCAAGAAGAGGTCCAAATATCCTAAATCTGGTAATCACAAACATGGGGGAATGCTGCTCCCTCCTGTGCATTAACTCTTCCCTGGTAACATCTGACCACAAAATATTCTTCTTTAGTAAAAAAAAAAAATAACCTAGAACCCCCATCAGAATCCAAACCTTTTAAGAAGTTTGCTAATGCCAGTTACCTGAAACTAAGCGACAGATTAAACTTCCAAGCCATCCAAACCTGGATGACACTGAGCCCTAATCTGAGTGTTATAGAAAAATACTGTACAACCATATTTATAGCTGCATAGAGGCGGCAGTACCTGTCATAGTCAACTCTATGAATACTGGCAAAAATATACCACCTTAGTGGACTTGCATCATAAATACCTATTCAACAAAAGAAAAAAAATGATTTCCAAATCCAAGAAGAAACAGATGAAACCATGCAAAAAGACATTCACCAGTCTAAACAAACAAATTTAGAGAGCTGGTCAAATCTGCCAAAGCAAACTATGAGGCAAAGATAGCCTCGCAGGTGAAAGGTAGCCATAAGGCTTTTTTGAATTATGTTTGTAACCTCACGGGAAATGCTCAGCAATATGCCAAGTTAATCATGAATGGCAACACTTGCACCTAGCCTGAAACTATAGCAAACCTGCTGACTGACAAGTTCAGTTCAAACTTATTCCCCATCACCTTCTACTACATCCCAAGAAATACTAACAACTGCCCCCTACCTGTCTTTACAAGGGAACAGGTCCTTACTCTGCTTGCTAAAGCCAAAACACAGCCTCCATGCTCCCAACAACATTCCAGGATGCTTCTTTAATAGCTTAAAATAGAATCTATCAGCACCACTAGAAACCCTCTTTAACCAAGTCTACATCATAATATCGAAATGAACGAATCTCAAACGGCTTAAATATTGAAATTTCCGTTCATCAGTTTGTTTTTTGTGAGATTATGGTACAGTGAAGATCGGGAATTTTGCCCTTTCCTCACTGCAGTGCGATGTCAGAGTTGGTATATATAATTAGCGGGGGGTATTGGGGGTGCAGCCCCTCACAAAAGCGTTTTGATGAAAGGCAATTTTGATATTTAAGCCATTCGAGATTCATTCCTTTCAATGTTATGATATAGACCCTATAGACTCAGATATGGCTAAGTGTTGGGACCTGTCCTGTTTTGTATATACTTCTCTGAAGTGAAGGCCAATGTTGTGGTCCTCTGGTTCATGAAGTTTGTCAATGACTGCAAGCTGGGAGCAATCCATTGAATCATCAAATGATGTTGATATCCTATGAACAGGCCTAAAAATGAAACTGCTGCCAATACCATAGTTTGAGACTAAATGTTAAAAAATGCTTAAATCACATATCCCTGCAAATTATATTCATAGCAAACCTATAAAAGTAGTGCAAGTGGAGATGGACCCAAGAACACAGACAGTAACCTAATCTTTGACCACCAAATGGCTATGGTAGTGAAGAAATCATTCTATGTGGCTCACCTTATAAGTAAAGGCATGGCATCAAGATCAAAGGAAGTCATAGTGCCATTGTATTCAGCCCTCATCAGGCCCAACATCAAGTACAGTACTCCATTCTGCATGTACCTAACCAGTCATTTACACAAAATGGAGCAGCCCCAGAGGTTTTTCACTATAAAAATAACAAAGTGTAAGACACACGTCTTATGCAGATCAATCAAAGGCCCTATCCCTTTTACTCATCTCATATGGTTTATTTAGAGGTTTCTTATGCCTGACCTAGAAGGCATTCTTTGATCCATTCCAGATGAAAAAATTACATATTCTCAAGAAAAATTATACTGGTGTTACATGCTCCATGGACCAGAACCTTAATTGTGACTCAAAAAGAACTTGCTGAAGAGACAGATTTGTATTCCAAAGACTACCTTGTCTGTGGAATAAGCTTCCCTTCTTCATAAAACAAAGCTCATCACTCACTCTCTTCAAAATGAGTTTGGATAAATGGATGGAGAACCATAAATTCACTCCTAGCATACTGACCATGTCCCTTATGGACAGAGGCAGTCTTTAAAATGACTCAGGGCTCCAACACCCAAAGATGCACTACTCTGATACTACCCCATCCCATATCTGGGGAATGAAGATATACTATTGTCATATCCTGGGTATTATTGGCTAGGCTTCTAAAGGCTATTGTGCCATTCGCCTAGTAATCACCTACGAACATATGAAGGCCGATACAGCTATGATGGGATAAAATAGGACACAGGATGAAATGGCATGGAAGAAGAAGAATGACACAAAACAATGAGAGGAGAACAATTGTATTATTTTAAGAAAGGTTGTATAACATGTCTAACACCAACTTAAATGTGGATGGAAAAACTGCCTTATGAGTAGACAGTGCAGAGACAGACAGAAAGTGTTTATAGAAGGCAGGTATAACATGGAATGATAGATGACATCAAAAGAACCTCCTTTAGCTCTTAAAGGTTTCCTTAAAATAGTATTCAGCCACCATCTGTGGCAGAATTTGGATGACATCAGAAATGCCCACTTTAACATATATATGACATACCGATTTAACGATTCATTTCAGTTTTTATTTATCTATTTAGTTCATTAGTTAGTTATTTTTAAGCATATAGTGTAAAAAAAGTTCTCAAAAGTTAGACAACTATTTTTGCAGTGCATCCAGGGGAATAAATCACCTCCTGGTGTATATATTATAGCATGATCTCATTTTTACCCTACTTCTACATCTTTGCCTAGTTTTGTTTCATTATAGCAACATCTTTCTCTTGTTTAGTCACGAGCAAGTTGGTTTTGTTTTGTTTTTGTTATTGCTTTAGAGGAGATGTTTGTATAATGGTTAAGCTGTTTACCGTACAAACACAATGTACAGGAATTAATTCTCATCTTTGAATGGAAATTGGCTAGGCTTAAAATATCCTTCATGGGCAGCTAACTTAACCCTTACATAAGAACCAGCGTAGTGAAATTCATGAAACTAAATTATTAAGTGCTGAATTAGAAACCAGGATGAGCAATTCCATTGTAGTGACCTGAATGCATGTTCACATGTGATAATATTTAGCATTTCTAGTATTCTTCATCTTGTTACCCCATTCCAAATTCTTCCTTTTATCTTCCAGCAGAACTTGAATATAAATAAAATGAGCTTCAATATTTGTTTTGCCCAAACTCATCACATAGCTGTGTATGCTATTGAGAGTAATGAGCTAGGAATCAGGCTCTTTCTGTCTGTAAGAATTCATATGCATTCTTAAATTCTGTTTGTGAACTCTATACCACAGATACTTGCCTATAGAAGCTGGGTATTACGTTAGAGTTTAGCTACCATTTCAACTCCAATCAGACACATTGTATCTAGTGAATATTATTACTTGGTCAGAAAATGTAAAATATTAAAGTAGGTATGCTGCCTCTTGCTTAATTTTGGAATAATCAGTGAAACTGTTTCATCACAAGATGATACAGTTTTCTGCATTTGTAAACTCTAGCAGCTGTAAAAGGATCATGTGACTTCAAAACAAAAGAAATACATAAAAGTAAGCATAGCACATTACTGAAGCAAAAGATTATTAAAACGCAGCTCTAGAAGGCAAATTATAATGCCACTTTCCACCTTTTAAACATATTTACTTCTTTGAATAAGTGAAACAGCTCCTTAAACCTGTTTATCCCAGCTTTGTCTTCTTAGCATATGCATTACAATGCCTGCAATTCAATAAGATGCATTATTAAATATCAAATGGTATCTGAAGGGATAAAAGTATTTCTATTAAAACCCAAGATATGTATTTTTTGCAGAAAAGTGAATTGATTGCTTTCTAGGCTATGGGATTATTTTCATTCTGGCAACAGAAAATTGTCTTGAGATTAGATTCTCTTTACAAACAGTAGAATTTGATACTGCATAAATCCACTAGAACTTTGTACAGTTAGATAGCAATGCAATTTATTGAATTTGTGAAAAGAGTTCCGCTCAGCTGAAGTTAGTTGTTATTCATTGATATGACTCAGTGGTTTGTGTTTATCAAGGTTAAGACTCAGTAATAACAGAGTTTAAAAAATAATTATGAGGTTATAAAAAACACATTTAACCAATAGTTACTCCAACAGAGCTTTGCATACAAAGAAAAGGATATGGACTGAAAGTAATACATAATGCATACTTAATCCGGACGGTATTTGCCATTGTTATTAAAATGCATTTGTTCTTCCATTAAACACAGGCCCTTAAATCATGGTTAGATTTAGCTCCATGAATTGAACACAGACAATCTGACTAACTTTACTACTTATAGCCTAGGGCCCCATTGCTCTAAAGTAGCCTAGAATGCTTTGAGGTTTAGTTTATCAAACATACTGTGCTGTCTAAAATAAGTAACTTAAAAGGCTTCATTTTAGCAGCTTTCAAGTAGTAAATGGAAAATGCATAAAGAATTCATAGATCATTCTTAGGATGAGTACTGTAAAAATGCTGCCTCTGGTAGAAAATTATAAAATGAACAGATCACTAAAATAGTTGAAAATAATAAAAAAATATATTCAGGGGAGCATTTAATGTGTATGTTTGGATCGGTAATGTTCCTTCCAATGGTGTTGACTTGTTTTCTGTCAGGTAAAGCAGGAGAAATGAATGCTGATATATATTCCAGAATATGATCACGATAAATCATCAAAAAGCTGACCATTTAGTAATGTTACTGATAACAGTTTCCGTCACTGATCAGAAAAAGAAAGAGACTCATTCACTTAATTTCATAAAATAAATATGTAATGCTGACATGTAAATGGATGTTGCAATATATTGGTATTTGATCATCATAAAAGCTTCAAATAGGAAGCTCACAGGATAGTTAAAATGTGTTACTTTATGTGTATAAAACGTTATTTTGATGAATTAATGTGGTTCAGTAATAACAGTAAATAGCACATAAAAAGTTACTGTCATTGAATCTAGGACAAACCCTTTCAGAATGGAACTGCAAGAAGCATGGACTGTTTTAAGATGCAAAATGAGGAATATTTCTTAAATGAGGTTAACTTGAGAGGTACATTATTACAGTCAGAAGCACAGTAAGGAGTTAGTTAAGGTGTTAGGAATAGATAAGGCAAGGTACAGGTGAAGGATCAGTTGAAAATGTTGCCTTTCCAGCTAAGCAAATGATATTCTGTCTCAATTTTATTGATCAACACTAAAGCACTTAACATACAAAACTTGGGTTACTAAGACAAATTATTAGATTCAGCAACTTCTAAAATAAATGCACATATTGTAACCTTACTTGTCATGGTATAACAAAATAGAAATTAAACTATATTGAAAGAACTATAACCTGCTACTATTATGTAAAGTAGGTATATAAAAAAATATTTACATATACAAGGCTACCAAACATGTTGAGAAAGAGTGAAAGTAATTATCCAAAAAATATGATAATGTGGGGCACCTCCTAGGAGACTTCTGAAGGAAATATGGGTTTCCTTCCTGTCACTAATCTATGGCGAACTTGAAAATAGAAAATCTAGACACTTCTCCCATGGATTAACATTATATTTAGATTTGGTAGCTGTGCAAAAACGGGGTCTTTGAAAGATCAGAGTAAAACTTGACAAAGCATCCACACATTAACTAAGATCTCTGATGAAATCCTTTAATTGTAAGGGTTAGAGGAGATTTGCATATGGCTGTTATATATGTTGTGACTACAGATGAGAACTATACAATCCATTTTACAGAAAGTACATTTTTGGAAAGGCAGAATGAGGAGTAACCTCTCCATGTAAATGTCCTAGAGCACTGGCAGGGAAAGCAATCACTAAGCCACGGAAGGTCTCGTCCCCTAGTTGGTAAACAGGAGGGATGTCCCAGAACTTGTAAGTAGAGGTAGGGTTATCTGTTTTACTAGCTGGACAAAGAATTATAGAAAAGTATCCCTTTCAGCTGTTGCTGCTGTGTCCCAGTAGCCCTTGAGTATAAAACATTTCTGCCTATTAATGATAAAACGGAATGAATGCAAGGCTGTGATCTCCCTTAATAGGCAGCTGGTATAATCTGTGGTAGTTGTGAGGCCAGGGTAGTCAGCCAAAATGAAAACAAGTCCTGGCAGGCATGTCTATATGATGACATTAAAGATCATATATGAAAGAGGCTTTACAGCATGACTTCCTCTCCACCAGGATCTGAGAATTTTTTAGTAGGCTGCCCAGTGTGTGGGGAACACTAGTTATATGATTAACCAGAAGGGAACTAAATATCATATATCTGATCTGTAAATATTTCCTAAAATCTGCTTTTCTAAGGCCTTTCTCAAGTTGCAATGTTTCAGTGCAAACCATAATATGATTACTATCCACCACAGATATGAAGTCCAAAGGATATTTGATCCCCTTTGTATTCCAAGATCTAACAATAGGGAGGGGGGGGGGGTTGTTGCTTATAAAAAAAAATGGGTAACCCCATGAAGTATTGCAGATCCCAAGATCTTTGTTCAGTCTAAATTGTTAGCTAAAAGAGCAGGGATGAGTGAATCCATTAAAGTGCAGTCCTTTTAAATTCTTACATAAGGACTTTGAATACCAACTCAGTGCCCAAGTGGAGGAGCAGTGCAATATGTCTGCCTCAACAAATTATGGCAGGCTAACTACACATGAGTGATAGCAAATAGGGCTGAAAGTGTAAAGATCTGCACATATCTGCCTCAGCTTGGTATCCCCAGACCTAATCTTTAGTAGTGGTATGTTGGGTAACTTGATTAACATTATGTGTTCTCACATTATAAATATGAGTTTATTAAATTGTTACTCTTATACTATGCCATGGATGAGAAGCTGGGGTAGGGATATGCAGGTCTATATTATAACATCGAAATCTACAAAGATCGAATGTTATAATATCGAACCCTAAACACCAAAATCCGCAAACATCGAACAGTCAGAATAACGATTTTTTTCCCAGGGAAAAAAATCGCTATTCCGAGAAACATACACACAACACAAACACACACAAAAAACAGCAATCCACATACATACACTTAAAATCCTACACCTAAACCTAAACTAAACTTTACATGCACTACTAGCTATCCACTTACCTTAATCCGACCCTAACCCTAAGGTCCGTCACTATCGCACACTCACCTCACCCGCTCCCTAACCCTAACTCACCTAACCCGCCCTCTAACCCTAACCTACACACAACCGCACACTTACCTGACCCACTCCCTATCTCACCTAACCCGCCCCCTAACCCTAACCTACAGACAATCGCACACTTACCTGAACCCGACCCGTAATGCTCCAACATATCGAATGCTGAAACAGCGAAGCCACAGCAACGGCCCACCAAATTTTTTCCCTGGGAAAGAATTCGGTGTCCTGCACCTTTGCTGTTTTCAGCATTCGACAAAATTGGTTCGATATTATAACATTCGAACTTTATAAAATTTGATGTTATAATATAGACCCGGGATATGCTTTAATATATAATAGACTAATGGCGAGATCATCATTTTAACCACTGCAATATTAGAGGTAAATATTACCTATTAGAGGTAAATGTGAATGGTAACAGTACCAAAATCCAGTAGCGCCACCAAGGAATGCTCCAGTACACAAATTAGAAGAAAACAAAAAAGGAGCGTAACACCATAGACATAAAACTGGAACTTTAATACAACAAAAACAAGAACAGGATAAGTGCTTTCGGCGTGTGCCTTCCTCAGATCCTGAAAACAATTCCTACACACAACTATTTAAGAACCAGCTAACCAATCTAGTTAAAAGACAATTAAGCAATTAAAAATGAGGCAATGAAACATAGCAACACTTACTCCCCATTTGCATAGTGCACTTGTAACAAAAACATATTTTAAAATAACTTAGATCCAAGCTTAGAATAAAACTACATTTTGTTAAATACAATCAGCATAGCATATTAAAACGTATAGTAAATAAATAAAACACTGCTGTCATAACCATTACATGGCTTTTGAATCTATTAAAAACTCAGAGCTCATACTGTTAACATGGCAGGTTCACAACCATAATATTGAAGAAGCAACAGTCACAGCCTGATTAAAAAATGAGGCAATGAAACATAGCAATACTTACTCCCCATTTGCATAGTGCACTTGTAACACAAACATGCTTTAAAATAACAACAGCAACAAAATAAACTGCCTCAAGTTCAAGACTGTGTACACTATAGTCACAGTAGTTAACCACTAAGCCATCATAGCAATCAATATGAATGCGATATCAGCAAACTAATCCTCATGAAAAGAAAATCAAATGAAACATATGAACTGAATCTATGTACAATGTGAAGTGGTATAACCTGCTACATTACATAAATATGTGAAGTGGAGTACTGCAGTAAGCACAGATGTGAGGTGTTATTATAATAAAATATAGAAAGTAGTAGAAGTGTAGAATCATGAATACCAGACACATATAGAACCTGTAATGAATAATGAATCACTGCCAAAAGGCAAATATAGTGTTAATTAACTATTAAACAATGCTAACTGCAGCACAGCTCAACTTAGTAAGAGTAAGCAATGTGTAGGGGAACCAATCCAATCTGCCCAGCGGTATACCCCTTTAAGTACTACTAACCTTAGGTAAGCAAGTGTGCCCATAGCTTAGCCTTTTCAAACCCAGCCAATCATTGAAAAGTGCGGATAATTGGCCGTATTTAAACCACACAGGTAGGAATACGTTCCATAACTGGTTGTAGCTTCCTACTGCAGGCAGAATGGCTAGTGTGGGTGAAGGCACTCATTTTAGAGTGCAGCACTGGGGTATCCAGGAGTCAAAAATCATGGTATGGCTCCTGGTAAAACACCATAAGGAGAGACTACTGCAGGGCCAGTACCAGGGCTCACAGTATAAAACTGAGGCCTGGGACAGTTGCACCCTTGACCTTACCAGTGCCACAGGTATCCCTCGGACTGGTGAGCAAGTCAGACACCACCATGCTGACCTAAAGTGGTGGAGGGGGGATGTACTGGAACAGTGGATCCAGGAGTCTCGGCAGATGGCTAATGCCCCAGTAGTGAGCAAGTACTCATTCTACTAAGTAGTTAAGAATTGCCTAGCTTGTGTATACTATGGATAGGTATGGCTAAATATCACTGTATTTCCCCAACAGCTGCAGGTGAGCAAGCTGCATCGTGAGGCAGGTGAGTAATTAGTCTGCATGTACTGTGATAACAAATAAATATAAGAGCCTTAGAAAATGTTGTACCTGTAGAAATAAATGTGTAATAGTCTGTGAATAAAGGTATAACCCCTGGAGTGCTTCTGTTTAATCTTCTGTCATATGTTGACAAACTGTTGCATACTATAAATAGTACTGTTGTATGTTAAGCAGTGTCACCAACACTGTGGTATGCAGATAAAATGTGTATGAAGTCCTGCATAACAATGTTGGAAGTGTCAAGAGGTCAGTCATATTGTACAAGTGAGGGAGACTTAGATAGAAAACAGTAGATAGCTTTTGATCAATTCCCTGATAGCACAGTGCACTGTGATGTTAGTTCTAATATTTTGTCACACACAGCAGGGGTTTGAATCCTGGGAGTGCTACTAAGTTATATGCATAATCATACCCTACAACTGTACAGATGTTACAATGTTCAGATAGAAAGCTGTATGCATAATTACACCCAACAACTGTACAGAAATTGCTAGAATGTTCAAATTGAAAGTTGTATGAATATTCATACCCCATGACTGTTCCAATCTGTCCAGCATGTCTGGATAAATGGCCCATATCATCAGCCTGGTACGCTGTCCACCTGACAAATCACTGTGATGATCCAAGAAATGTAGGCAGCCATTAATGACATATAACTTATAGTCAAATGTGTACATAGTCATAGAATGTATATGAAAACAAACCTGTCATTCTAGCACCTCACCCAAAGTGTATGACAGCAATTCACAACATATGTTGCATTAACACCTGCATCGTGTCATGCCTGTATTTAAGACACAGGTCACATATATAATAATCTATAAACATACCAGTGTATAATATAACGCCATTGGGTATTGTAATAATACATGTAAGGGAAAGATCACTGCAGTGACTAAGAATGTTGTGAAAATGACAAGGATATATTAGCTGTTAACTGTACTCTCTTTCTCTCACCCCTACCATATGTGCAAAGTAACCCAATGACACTCCTCAACTGGTATGTGTACACTCCAAACTTTTGTTGGGACATATGTCCTAATAGTTAATAAATATTCACATTTGTTTCTATGCATGTGCCATGTTAAAATACACCCATATTGGTGGCCTCTTGCCATCAATGAAACCTGCATGCTCTTGTAATGGCCACTGTTGTTCCATATATGCATGTGTTCTGCTGGTTCTGCAACTGTGTTAAATCTGGTGTTTTGGGTTAATGGGAGTACCTATGCATGCTGTTATAACTAATCCTGAATGCTGTTGACTATTACTAACCCATATCTGTCATAAACCTGCGACAACATAGCACGTATGGGAAGGCCGGTCCAAGCGGACCCATCTGTCCCACCTTAGATGGCCATGGCACCGGGCACCAGCACATCTGGGGCCTAGCCTGGGATCTGCTGCTCTGTAGGCCCTGCACCACCTTCAGCTGGAACCACTGCAGGGGATGGGGCTCACCCCCCCCCCCTCAGAGCAGGAGCAGAGGGGAACCTGTCACCCATCAAGAGGTCTGGGCCGTTGTGCGTAGGCAGCTCGATTTGGAGTATCGAGACCGGCTACGCCAGCTTGAGGACCGAGTGGTGTAATTAGAGGGTGAGCCTGCCCCCTCCTACACAGCCCCCAGCACAGCCACCTTTGGGGCCATGAATGTGCAGTGGTGACTGCCCATGGGTGGGGACCTCAGTCCCAATGTTTCCAGTTGGGGGCTCATGGGCTTGCGACTTCTAAACACCCCTCCCCATCCAAGGTGTTTACCCCCCTCGTGTCATATACCAGCCCTGTATGCATCTTGTTTGTCTTGTCTGTTAACCTACTCAACCTACCTCCACAAATATACCTACTACTCCTCCCCAACATTCCACTCTCACCTGAAAAAAAAGGGCAATCTGTTCCCACAAAAAAATCTCGCCCCATACATAGCTGTCTATTTTGCACATGTGTCCAATGGACACATATAATCTGGTCTAATTGGCATCACAATGAATTATTGTTGTCCTCACCCCTCTCCCAGGGGTTAGAGTGTTCAAACTACCTCCAAATACAGTATATATGCACAGCTGTTGCTGCAGATGAAATGGGTAGCTATGGACCTTCCCAACACCCTTCCTGCACGTTCCTAGCTATTTTCCCTACTGTCTTTCCCTCTTCGTACCCCTTTTTTCACCACTTTCCTATCAACACCTTTTTCCTTTCTTTTAAAGAAATTAGCATGTGGTAAGCGGGAGTAAGCACTTTTAAGCAACAGTAAGTGGGATTATGCCTGTTTGCGTGTGTGTAAGCAATGCCTACACAGGTTAAGCAATTCAGGAGCTAACTGAGTATAAGAAACAGTAACGGTAACTTAGCAGTACTTACTGTGGAGCAAACTCGTGCAAACACACTTAAAACTGCTCAAAAGTGCCTTAATCACACTGTATCAAATGGCCCTTGTTCTGCCTAGCAACAAAATAAACAGTCTCTGCTAGGATCAAACCCAGGACACTGCATACAATAGTCAAAGTGATTTGCCACTAACCCATCTCAGACATACATATCTTTGATGTATTCACAAACATATCATCCAGCCCAGTCATTCAACAGTACAGAGAATGTATTCCAACATGTAGATGTATTTGTGTGAGTAAATATATTAATGTCTAAATAGGTACAACATATATATCTATATATATATATATATATATATATATATATATATATATATAAACATATAAACATGCAAATGCCTACATCTATAGATATATATGTCCACATCTATATGTCTAAATATATATGGCAGGTTTTATATATATATATATATATATATATATATATATATATATATATATATATATATATTTATATATATATATATTTACACATATATAGGTATATACGGACATACATCTCTAGATAACAATGGGGAAATAATAAAAACATATATGTCCTCATGCAACGTTAATGGGGTTGAGAGGCCCCACACAATATATGTCTGGTACAAATAGGTATACCCCCAGCCAAGCATGTCCCCCCTGTAATACAGTACCAAGAGTTGCTGATCCCATAACCAGGGCCAGACATGACATGGCCATCCCTAGGATACATATACACAGACACATATATGCAGATACAGGTATATATATATATATATATATATATATATATATATATATATATATATATATATATATATATATATACACACATACACACACACATACACACACACACACACACACACACACACACACATATATATATATATATATATATATATATATATATACATATATATATATACATATACATATATATATATATATATATATATATATATAGATATATACATAACTACACATACACACACAGAGATATGTACGGTAAGATACATATGTAGTATGTGCACACAATATGGAGCAGCCAGTATTCCTACAGTCACCACCTTACCAAATGGCGTCTGTATGAGCCACCCATACAAATGACATTCATAGCCTGCAACATATACCCACAGAGATATCAAAGGGTATAACTCCACACACAGGTGTGCATAAATGAATGTGAAAGGTTAATTGTGTACTATGACAGTTGTATATGCCATGTCATATAGCTGTTTAGACACTGACATCCATATGAACAGTGTAATGCAACTGTGAAACAGGTATACTGAGACAGTAGTCTGGAAAGGTTGACATATGTTGCTATCCAGGCTGAGGCCTTCAAGTAGTACAATAGTAATGACAGACTGGGCCACAGCATACCAGACAATCAACAGTACGTAATGCAGATGTATAAGTCAGCAGCCTGTATCTACACTCTGTACACAATTCCTAAGGGGTACAGAACCCAGTTGACACAATGGGATGTATCTGTTACATAACAAGGCATACCTGACACCATCACAATCATACTGACAAACAGAACATTCCGTATGGCAGGTGGCAGTAGGCCTGCATTTACCCATGTTGGATTGTATGGTAATGTACATCCAGATACCTTAAGGCAGCTTACCCCAGATACCCACACATGTTGTAACAGCCTAGTCTAGTCATGGTGCCCCCCTTACATTCACTAATACTGGGCCATATACCACTGTTACATAATCTGGCTTCTTGAGTGCATTAGGGCACACATGTATTCTGTAGGTGAAACCCACACATATATGGCCCCACCCTCCCAGTATGTGTGGGGGACACAACAGCAGTGGAGTGATGGCAGGAATGACAGCATGACATACACGCAGCCCACTACATAACAACCCCTCACAGCATGTCATATGTGCAAAGCCTGGTATGTAGGTGGAGGACATAGGCTGGAACACAGGCACATATGTGTAAAACTGTTGTCATACAGTAAGCAAGATATGTATACGTGTACTTATCTATATAGATATATGTATACTTATTTATACATATATGTTCACCATATGTCCTGCACATGGAGTGGAGCCATAACTCAGCCCCAGTAGTGTCAACCTCTCAGTGCAAGGGGATGATACGTATGCATTGCACGTAAATTTGTAGACTATTGCTACTGTAATAGGGATTGTCTTCACAGAAATGGTGTGTGTGAGTGGCCACATCTGCTGTTAATATGTGCACCATTGGCTACTTACAGACATCCTGAGGTCATCATAGTGCAGTACCGCAGCTAGCACAGTAATGCCCCTGTGGACTACAGCTGCGATATGGCCAATATATGTGGACAGTCTGACACACCCTGGTCAGTCAAGAGGTATACACAGAACCCCTACATGGAAGATATGTGGACCAGGCCTGTTAATGTCGATGTTAACAGACATGTAGATGGGTTTAACGCATACATACTGGTATACATTTTCCCCCATAGGTTATGTATTCATACACCCTGGCTGTCCTGACACATAATAACTGCTGGTACAGAGGTGCCATGGCCACATACTATCCACTAGTTAGTGGCATACAGCTGAACAGCATCCCACTGCTTTGTCTGACATACATGACTGTTATGGTGGCCCGTCAGCAGTACATCTGGCAAGTATCTGGACATGACATCTCACTGGATAAGTACAGTAAGCTGCTAGGCATGTAACAAAGCACAGTGCAGGCTACAGGCAGACTGACTCAACACTGGACTACGTCTCCTATGTGGGAATACACATGTACCTGCATAGATAGCAGGCTCTACAGGCATGTCACATCAGAGAGTAACAGACACCTGTGTGAAAGTGCATAACCACAACCAATGTGAACAGAGCCACATATATTGAGCTAGAGTACTATTACTGTATATGGACCATCTGATTTACACCAACCTCATATGAGCCACTCACACAACAACCCTACTTATACTGGACCACTACACAGTGTGGTCCAATGGCTGTCTATGGTTTGGGACATATGTGTGTGTGTGTGTGTGTGTGTGTGTGTGTGTGTGTTTGCCCCTACAAAAATGTAAGCTGATAGGGTGACTTACAGTGGAGCAGCATGTAACTTCAGATAGAACAGGACCAAGAGCAATGACATCTACCACAGTCTCTACACAGGCCAAGGTACATAGTCACTATACACACACTGTCAACAATTACCAGACTTACACATACCTGAGTACTGTACACACAACTGCAGAATGCCCAGGCTATGTCCTCAAATACAACCCCTACTATACATAACATGTGTAGCAGTCTGATATCTCACTGGCTTGTTATCAGATATGCTCTCAACGAATATGGTGTACAGAACATATGCACCCCCTATTGCATGACATATGTACAAAGGTTGACAGAGTTGTGGCTGGAGGCACAAACACAAGACTAATATTGACATGTCACTGTGATAACCTCATACATTTCCTGTCGTAACAGGGTTTGAAGCAACATATGTCCTATGAGGGATATGATGTCAGTAACTCTCCCGGCTGTCACCACCTACTGACTGCAATCCTCACACTACCTTCTGCAGTTGAGAGATAGGTGCTCTTTGGGTAACACAAGGAACACAAGGCGCCACACATGGCCCAGTCTGCAGATGACCCTACAGATGGGGATTCCTCATAAACATAACACTGACATGACAACTATTAAAACATGTAGGACAGCCATATCCACACACACCCTGTTAAACAACTATTACCCCAACTGCAGTTTAGCAGCACTTACAGTCTGTAGTCAAGACAGGCATATCCCCCTCCTGTGTGTTCACCTGTTTTCACAGTGTATGTTGTCAGAGGTAAGTCCCCAATCCATCTGTGATGCTGTTTGCCAAACAACAGATCTAGTTCCTGCTCACAGTGAATGAAAAGGCCCAACACCAACATGATGTTCCTAGAAACTGGAGTGTGTTTCCATGCAATTGGCTTTAGAAATGTTACCACAGCTGTTCCACATGCAGTCAGCTAGAGGCGGGCTGTAATCCATGCAGAGGCCATTAGCTGATCATGAGCATCACTGACAATACACATGCTGCTGCCTAAGCAAAGCAGGTGTAAGTCTCCACATCCACCAGAAAGGGAGTGAGAGAGGCAGACAGAGGCAAAGATAAGTCAGGGTGGGTTGGAGGACAAAGAGGTAAGTACCAGTCCAGGGTATTGAACCCCTAACTGACTATATACTGCTATCACATCTGTTATCCCTGCATGGTGGATAGTGTGAATTATCCATATAAGAAATTTTAAAAACCCATTCAAAATTGAGGCCAGCTGTTATACACTCACAACCACCTCCACACAGGACACAAACATTGACATGTTTAGACACACCCACCTGTTACATTGGGGAGTAGAACTCCTACCTAACTAATTATTACACTACAACACTATGCTATTATAGAACATGCCACAGAGATTATTGGAGTACTTTTTCCCCAAAGGTTTATTTCACAGTGAGTGACATCAGCAGGATTGCCAAAGTAGGGCAAATGAATTGTAATGAGCGTGACTAGACAAACATGCATTGCTGTCTACACAGGCATAGGAACAGACACAAAAGCATCCACAACTCCCATGTGTTAGACTAGAACCCCTATCAGAGTTTTATATTACACTGCAATAGCATGCACCACAGAGATTGTTGGAGTACTCTTTCTCCAAAGGTGTACTTCACAGTAATTGACATCAGCAGGATTGCCAAAGTAGGGCATTTGAATTGTATTGAGTGTAACTAACATAAATCGCCCTAATTAGTCTGTATGCATCAACTGCTGTTCTGGCCAGACCAAAATAACCTGCTTTTGCAGGTCATGAACCCAGGACCCTGTACACTGTAGTCACAGTAACTAATTACTAAGCCATCACAACAGTACATGAAACTGAGGTTTCACCAAAGTAATCCCACCATAGGCTAATCAAACTGAACATGTGAAAGGAATGTATATACAGTTGTCCATAAAAGACCTCTCCAAAGCCAACTCCATGCTACTCAAGGCAAAAGTGACAATGTTTGTGAAACCCATAGAGACTGGCAGTTCTACTGATGAATCCTGCACTAAGGCACTGTCTGAGCACATCCACATGTGCATGATTCCTGACATCCCACATAGAACTACAATGCTCACCTCCCAAATAAGCAAGCCAGTCTGGTGATCTCCTGCCATTAACAGAGTATACAATAGAAGGTAGACACTGCAGAAGAAAAAAGGATAATCCAAGGATGCAAACAACTCCCTTACCAGCCCCAGTAAGACGTTGAGATCCCTCATGGAATCCTCCAAAGCTGGTTATGTAACTAAAATCACCACAGATTCCACAGACATCCACACATCATTCTATAGTTATGTCCAGAATCTAACTGGCAATGCTCAGAAGTGCTCTGAGCTACAACAGAATGGCATTACATAGACTGCTCCCACGGATTGTGCCAATATCCTGGCAGATTGATTTAGCACCACATTCACCCCCATCTCACCCCCAAAAGGGTGCATGTCAATATGAAATGAGTTCTCTTGCCCAATAATCATGGCCACACAGGCAGAAACCACACTATCCACAGCTAAGAATACAGCATCCATGGGACTAGATGACATCCTGGGCTGTGTAGTACATGAACTACAAAATGAAATGGCAACTCACCTAACTGTCATGTATAATCATAGCCTCTCATCAGGCCTGATGTCCACTGAGTGGTGCACAGCTGCAGTTATCCCACTCCACAAGAGGGGATCCACGTTGGATCCCTGGAACTATCGTTACATCAGTCTGACGAGCCTGATCTGCATGGCCTTAGAATGCATTATCAGGGAAGTTTTGAACTCAGACATTGACAGCCCTCAAAACACTGGACCCCACACAGATTGGGCTCATGGAGGGCCAGTCTTGTCTCCTGAAACTGATTGACTGCTGTGACTCAGCCTGCATAGCTGTTGAAGAGGGTAAGGCAGTCCACAAAGCATGCGTGGACCTCGCAAAGCCCTTCATCACCATCCCGCAGTCTGGAAACATAGATTAACATACTAATTCGGACATACATCCCTATGCCACTCAATGGTTTGCCACATGGATTACTGACAGAACCCATACTGAAGGTGTAACTGGCTCCCAATCCATCCCAAGACAAGTGACAAGTGCAGTACCTCAGGGTTCAATCCTGGGACCACTGTTGTTTGGCATCTACATCTCTAATGTACAGGCCAACAATACGGGTCTCTGGCTAACAAAGGTAACAGATGGCTGCAAAATGGGAGTCATTATGAGCCTGACTGTACCGCATGATATGTTACAGATACCAGCCTGACATCATACAGGTGGGATAGAGTACTGCTAACATCTTGTGTCCTTGTCATGTAAGTTCCTGGTTATGGGATCTGCAACAGTTGGTAGTGTATTGCAGGGCAGATGTGTTTGGCTGTGGGGGGGGGATACCTATCTGTGCATGACGTATGTTGTTTGTGCCTGTCAACCCCATTAATGGTGCATGTGGACATATATGTTTCTGCTATGTTCCCACCTTATCTACAGATGTATGTCCGTATATACCTATATAGATATAAATATCTGCTTACATATATATATATACATACATCAATATGTTGTATCTGTTTAGACATTAACATATATTTAGACATATAGATGTGGACATATATATCTATAGATGTAGGCATTTGCATGCTTATATGTTTATATATATATATATATATATATATATATATATGTTGTATCTGTTTAGACATTAATATGTTTTCACACGCACATACATCTACATGTTGGAATACATTCTCTGTACTGTTGAACGACTGGGCTGGATGATATGTTTGTGAATACAGCAGGGTTACATATATCTGAGATGGCTTAGAGGTAAATCACTTTGATTGTGGTGTGCATGGTCCTGGGTCCAAACCTAGGAGGGATTGTTTATCTTGTTGCTAGGCACAACAAGGGCCGATGGATACAGAGTGATTAAGGCACTTTAAAGCAGTTGTACGTGGGTTTGAGCGGAGGTAAGCACTGCTAATGTCTGGTTACAGTATGCTATACTCATTTAGCTGCTGAATTGCTTAACCTGTGTAAGCATTGCTTAGCTCCATGCAAACCTGCTTACAACTGCTTTAAAGTGCCTTAATCACTGCGTATCCAATGGGCCATGTTCTGCCCAGCAACAAAATAAACAGCTCTTGCAAGGCTCAAACCAAGGAACCTGCACACCTTAGACAAAGTGATTTACCACTAAGCCAAGACAGATACAAAAAAAAGCACTTGTTGTTTTCAGAAACATATCACCCAGTCCAGTCATGCAACAGTACAGAGAATGTTTACCAACATCTAGATGTATGTGTGTGTCAATAAATTAATATCTAAACAGATACAACATATCTAGATATGTAGATATATGTATATATATATATATATATATATATATATATATATATATATATATAAATATATATATATATATATATATATATATTAATTTCTAAAACTATATACATATATATCTATATATATGCACATATATACATGCATATGCTTAAATTGACACATATATGTGTCTACACCTATATGTCTACATATACACAGCACGTTACATATGTGCACGCAGATATATATCTATGTAGGTATATATGGACATAGTTATATATATATTAGCAGATATATAAATCTATATAGGTATATATGGCCATACATCTGTAGATAGCAATGGCAGATTAACAAATGCACATATGTCCACATGCACCATTTGTGAGGTTGAGAAGCCCCAACTACTATACATCTTGCACGAATAGACATTCCCCCCACAGCCAAACACATGGCTGGCCTTGATGTCATATGTATGGGTATGGCTTTGCACCCCAGCCTCTCAGCTAATGTACATCTGTTATCCCCGTATGGTTGACATTGTGATATATAGTAGGGTCACCATAAAAGAAATAAGCAAAACCCCCTCCACATTGCCCACAGGTGTCACACACTCACACCCACCTCTACACAGGATACGAGTTGCAAATACATGCACCCCTGTCATGTTTGGGAGTTGAACCCCTACCTAACTTGTTTATTACACTACAGCACTATGCAGTTATAGTACGCTCCACAGACATTACTGAAGTGCTTCTTCCCCAAAGGTGTATTTCACATTGAATGACATCAGCAGGATTACCAAATAAGGCCATTTCAACTGTACAGTGAGTGAGGTATTTCTGTAGCCTTTCCAGTTGTTGTAGATGTCTTGTGAGGTACATACTGAAAGGGGCATTGTACTCTATAATGGGTCTAATGAGTGACGAGTAGAGGGGAACAATGACCTCTTTTTTCCTGGATGAGAAACTTTTTGTGATGTGGCCTCATTACAAAATGTTTCTCATCCAGGAAAAAAGAGGTCATTGTTCCCCTCTACTCGTTATTAGCCCCATTATAGAGTACAATGCCCCTTTTGGTATGTACCTCACAAGACATCTACAACAACTGGAAAGGCCACAGAAATACCTCACAAAGAGGATTACAGGCCTCAAAGAGATGCCCTACGCAGACCATCTAAAAAAACTGCAGCTTTACTCCGTTGCATATCGCCTACTCAGAGGCGATCTCTGCCTAACACACAAAGCTATGTCAAACCCAGAGCTTTTAGCCATGCTCCACTTAAAGAAATCACAATCCCTACGAGCTACATGCTCTAGGGACCTAAACCTCATCACCACAATAAACAGAACATGCTGGAGGGATAGATTCCTGTCCCAGAGACTTCCCATACTCTGGAACAAACTACCTATCTATATCAAACAAAGCTCCTCATTAGCACTCTTCAGGAAAAATCTTGATGATTGGATGGGAGATAGGAAATTCACCCCATGGATCACTTCTGTGGCTCTGCTCGACAGTGGCACATGAAAATAATTTTCTTGGGTGGCAAAAGCCAGGGTACATTTAGCTAGGCTTATATAGGCCCTAGGGCCAGTAGCCTAGTACCTACCTATGAACCTATGAACTAGCCTAAAATGCATTGCTCCCTACACAGACAGTGAGACACATACAAAACATCCACAACTGACATGTGTGGGTATAGAAACCCTGAATGAGGTCTAGATCACACTACATCATGGAGCTGTGATAGGACACACTACAGGGATTAGTAGAGAAACCCTTCTCCAAAGGTGTATTTCACAATGAATGACATCAGCAGGATTGCCAAAAAAGGGCATTTGAAATGTACTGCGAGTGAGTAACCTATAATGCATTGCTCCATACACAGACATTGGAACACACACAAAAAATCCAGAACTGCCGTGGGTGGAGATGGAACCCTACCACAGTTCTAAATCACATTACAGCAGTACGCAGTTACAGGATGCACTACCTTCCCAGAGGTGTATTTCTAGGTGGGTGATATCAGCAGCCTTGCCAAAGTTGAGTATATGAATTCTAAGGAGTGTGAGTACCATAAAAAGCATCATTCTCTCCTCGGTCAAAAACAGACAGTTGCCACATCTGGGGTTGGAACATCTACCTAACTACATTATCACACTACAGCAGTACGCAGTTACAGGAGACACTACTGGGTTATGACTTTCCCAGAGATGTATTTCTAGGTGACTGACATCAGCAGCCTTGCTAAAGTTGAGTATATGATTTGCACGGAGTGTGACTAGCCTAAAAAGCATTGCTCTCTACTCAGTCAGACACACACACACCAAGTCTGAGATTAGAACACCTATCTAACTACTTTATCAAACTACACAGTTACAGGATGCGCTATGGCAATTACGGGGCTGCAAGCTTCCCAGAGGTGTATTTCTAGGTGATTGACATCAGCAGCCTTGCCAAAGTTGAGTATATGAATTGTACAGAGTGTGATTAGCCAAAAAAGCATTGCTCTCTATTCAGTCAGACACACACACACAAATCCACAGACAAGCACAGTTGCCAAGTCTGGGGTTAGAACACCTACACAGTTACAAGACACACTATGGAGATTATTGAGCAATGACTTTCCCAGAGGTGCATTTCTAGGTGAGTGACATAAGCAGACTTGCCAAAGTTGAGTATATGAATTGTATGGAGTATGAGTAGTCTAAAAATCATTTCTCTCTACACAGTCAGACAGACACACACACAAACTCACACTCACACAGTTGCCAAGTCTGGGGTTAGAACTACTACCTGTCTAGTTTATCACTACAGCAGTACGCAGTTATGGGACATGCCATGGAGATTACTGAGCTACAGCTCTCCCAAAGGTGTATTTCACATTGGATGACCTCAGCAGGCTTGTCATAATACTGCTATGGGGAGGGAGGTGTGTGTATGGGCCATAACCCATTCATGTAGGGGTTGACATGCCACATGCAGGCACACATGGGGTCATATGTTACAGGTACGTGTATACAGCTACTAGATGACTACTTCCTTGTACAGTCATGTTGCACAGCTGGCATGTGCACCACATAGTCTGTCACGCTGACAGATACTGGAGTGAGTGACATCTGCACCTCATGTGCTTGGGGCCCTTTGGCTGTGTGCTTGGTGGGACAGGCCCAGATGGCTCCTTGTCATGGTCACCCTCTTCCACACATCTATGTCCTTCTACCTTTGGCTTATTATAGTGTGTTGTCCTTACATATGTGTCTGTATTCCTATCCACTGTGTGTGAAAGGCAGAAGTGGTGCATAATGACATGTGTCTGCACTAAGAACGTGACTGCCAGATACATCTGGTCCACTGGTGTTTGCAGACCGGGCCTTCATTTGTTTAAGTGTGTGAGCATGCCCAGTATAACCTTGCAGTATGTTGTTGACTGACATTGCCTTCATTCCTCTAGGTGTGTGAGCATGCCCAGTATGGCCATCTGTACTGCATGTGTGGATCAAGTCCAGGTAGTTTGTAGTGTGGTGCTGACCTTTGTGTTGTACACCAACAGGTAGCATGCTGTGTCTGCAGGGTATCCATTGGTCATTTGGCATTGACTGTTGCTACATTTCTGCATAGGGGGGAGGACACCTGACTCTTTCTACATTCCTACACAAGATGGGGGGGGGGCACACCTGACTGTTACTGTAAGTGTACGTAGGATGGGGGGCACACCTGACACTTGTACACATTTGCTAGGACTGTACTGTTATGTCAGGTACTCCATTTCAGTCTGTAGTCTTACCTATCGTGCTGGCTAGAGGCATACCAGTGTACTACATATCTTAGCTCTAATTACCTACATATTAGTTTCTAACTTCCTAGCCTTCACAACTTACATCCAACTGCCTGGCTTGCTTTAGTCTGTCTGTGTAGGCCTGGGGGAGGGGTTACCCATAGGGCTCATTCAGAGGCCATAGTACAGTATTTGTGTGTGTTTTTCTACACCTGTACTGTTGGCTGAGACTGTTGTTGTGTATGTGAACCTTCCTGACTGGCATGTGTGGGTCTTTTGGACACACATGTCACTCAGCCCATTTCCTGCTGTGAGTTTTGTCACCCTGTGTAGTACTGGCTACTATGGTGACTCCAGTATGTGTTACAGATGTCATGGTACCACTATGGGTGTCTACTGTCTGCTGCCATAACATTCAGCCACCCAATTCCCTTGCATGCTCAAATCCATACCATAAATGCAGATAACAACACATTCCACTCCATTTGACAATTGGTAGGTTGACTGACTTACCTTGAGGGTGTGCCAGACTTGAGGATGGTACTGGAGGGCTGCCTATGTCAGATGTACATAGTACATTCCCTATACATGGTTGAGCACAAGTCGTGTCATGTTTGTCATCCCTTTTACTGTCCGTGCGAGTCAGAGAAAGGTGTCATTCCCTGGGTCCCTACTGTGTCAGTGCATATGCTATATATTGCCTCTTTGCCAAGGCCAGGGCATACTGGGCATGCCTCCTTCTGCCTACTGGGGCAGGCTCAGGTTGTTCCTCCTCCGAGTCACTCTGTGCCTGTACAGGCCTTGGCATTGGTGGGGGCTGTGTGGCCCTGCCCCATGCTGTTCCTGCTGCAGCTGTTTCCGCAGGATTATATTGTGTAGCATAGCACATACCATAACAATGTTTGTACATGTAGCTGGTGAATACTGCAAGGCTTTACCAGATGTGTCCAGACACCAGAGCTGTGAGATGAGCACCCCAAACACATGCTCCATTATATGTCTGGCCTGTGCATGTGCTTCATTATGGCATTGTTCAGGTGTGTGTGCATTTCTGATGCGTGTCATCAACCATGGTTCCAGTGGGTACCCAGCATCCCCACTAGATGACCGTAGGGGATGTCCACATTGGCAAATCTGTGGTACAGCTGCGACAGATGCCATATGTGTGAATCGTCATAGCTTCCAGGGCAGCCAGAACATACATTCATTATAATGCCCTGGGCATCACATATGACGTGGCAGTTGATGGAGGGTATGCCCCTGCGGTTGATGTAGGCCCTACCCTGCTCACAGCATTTTGCTTTGATGCGTATGTGCACGCAGTCTATAGCACCCACTACCCCAGGTTATTCTGCTATTTAGTGGAAGAGATGCATATTGCTGATAAACACCTCACGTGTGTTGAGGAAATATACCTTCTCATGGACATGTGCTGCCATGGCATCCAGGAACTGGTTGAATACTCTGGATGCTGATGCTTGTGAGATCCCCATGATATTCCCAGTTGTGCTTTGGGAGGTACTTGTGGCTAGTATACCTAGGCCTACTCATACCTTGGTATCCACTGGGATGGGTTCTCCTTGGCCAGTTTGGTGTGTCAGGTGTGACTGGCACAGCTCAACAATTTGCTGTAGGAGGTCTCTGTCCACCCTATAGAGCTCCACTATCTCCAGCTCATGTAGCCCCTGGTAGGTTACCCTGGGTCTGTACACTCTTCTCTGTCTCCTCACTGTGGGTTGTTTGGCAGCATTCACATCCTCACTACCCTCAGCCTCTTGCACATGTTGTTCTATGTTGCCTGCTGCAGCCCTTCTCATTTTGTAGGTTTGTTTGTTAAAATTTCCCCGCTTGTATACACCGGTGGTGTAGAGTGTGGAAAAAACAGAGGGGAAGGTGTTTGCTTAGTTTATAGTAGTGTTCTGGGCTGGGCTGGTCTGCTGTCTGTGTAATTGGCTGATTCTGATACATTTCACCTTCCAGTTAAGCTAGTTCTCCTTGATTATCTTCCTACTGCTGTTTTTCCTTCCCATTGCCTTCCTGTTTAAGCCCGTGTGCACGCCTCACAGAGTGCTTATATGTGCAAGGAGCTGCTATTTCCTGGTTTAACTTCCTTTTTCTTCCTGTAAAACCCAGTGCATGGCGCACACACCTGCTTACACTTTGTAAAGAGTGCTAGGCAGGTTTGGACACACCCCTAGCTTAGCTGTGCTAAACTAGGAGCAATCCTGAGCCACAGGGCTCCAATCCACTTACAGTATGCCTGACACCCCCCCATGATGTCACCTATATCCTAGTCTTGCACCCAGCTGTTTATACTCTTACACTTTTGGGACCTGCCTCACACCCGCGGAAAGCTGGGATTCACTATCCTTCCCCTCATTTGCATAGGATTGCCTGCTAATGCATAGTTACATGTCCCACACTGAGCCCCCCCCCCCCCATAGCAACCATTACTCACTGGCCAGGTTGTCTTGTGCCTGCCATTGATTTGCATGGCAGAATACTGCTTTTAGTTAGAATGCTTATTTTAGGTTTATTTTATTATTTTCCCCCCAATCCCGTTTGCACGCCACTGCCCTATGCTTAAACAGCCGAGATCGGCGAAAAATTAAAGTTGTATTTTTTATTTTTTAAACAGTTTGCAATGCCAATGGCCTTCTACTTGGCCATTGTCATGCTTCCTCAATAATATGCAGCCTTTGTTTGGAGCTGTCATAGCTCTGTTTTGTAGTTTACAGAAATGTATTCAGTTACTACCCGAGTACATTTCTGCAGAATGCACTCATCCTGCACTGACAGCTGTCGGCTTCCTGGATCACAAATTACCCTCATCTGCATAGTTTTCATCTGCAAATGAGGGTAATTTGCATACAGGAGCTTGGTCTCTGCAGGATTAGTCTAAGAGCTCACGTGCACATCCCGGGAGCTCGTTCGTGGATCACTCATCGGCCATATTGCCGAAAATAGCTCTTAGACTAATCCTGCATGCTCTACAGGGCTTCATAAATCCGGGGGATTGTTTTACTCTTGAACAAGACTTTAATTCCAGTTTAAATTATTTTCACACAATTTGAGATGGCAAATTATCAGGTGAATTCAGAGACATAAAATGCTTCACCCCTTCAAATATGAATATAACGATGTTGTCCTCAAGGGGGAATTAAGGGGTATATCCTCCATGAAAGCCTGTCTTCTGTAGTGAGAGAAAGGAGTAGCTTAAGTGATATCCCTGCATGGCCTGTTATAGGAACTGGAATAACATCTGTATTAATTATATCTTATGTTATTGTTGAGGAAACTAAAATATAATCAGTCCTACTCTCACATGATCCCTGTGGAGAGTTAAAGTTATATGCTATGTCAATGGGATGCTCAGGTCTCCATATTTCAGTCAAAGCATACTGGTCACATGCTTTTATTACCTTTTGAGACTAATATGCATTTCACTTGTTTGATTAGATCTAGTTAGTACAGAATTAAAAGCGACATTGAAATCCCCTGCAAAAATATATTATTATCCCTCCAAAGTGGGCATACAAATACAAATAAAATTGGAGAAACACCCAAGATTCTCATGTTTGGGACAATAAATCCAACACATAGATTTCTTCAGGCAATGAAATGAAAGCCAGGGACATTGTCCCCTGAAGTTCATAGGTTCATAGGTTCATAGGTTAGGTACTAGGCTATCTGCCCGAAGGCATTTATAAGCCTAGCCAGAATGTGTTGGCTTTCACCGCCCCTTTAGATTAGTTCCCTGTGCCTCTTTTTTTTTTTTTTTTTTCTTCAATTTTTTTCCATCAATTTCCAGTTTACGGAGGCCTCACTCCCAAAAATAAACCACAATTTGTATTGTGGATTTAGACTATGAACAATTTTGCTATCCCAGAAAGCCTTCAACAGCATCACATGTTTTTTGGCAATCTTGCACTCTTGCCCAAAAATATATCACAATCCTGTTTCTTTAGCTATTATTTAATAGTCTTATGTTTCCAAGGAAGGAAAAATCCTTACATTTAATGAAACTGCTAAAGTCATATAGTAGAGAGTGAAATGATCTGTGTTATAAATAAATAAGCTACCAGAACATTCCTAAAATATCAACGATTCAGACAATTCTTATAATGGAGCAGGTAATCCAACATGGCTTTTGTAAAACGTAATGCAAAAGGAAATAAAAATAAAGGAACTATTTAATATAAATATAAACTAATATACCACAAGTCCCACAATATCCTGAAGAGACTAATGCACAGCTGTTAGAAAGTGATGAACTCCTAAATAGTGTTATCATATAATGTGTCTCCCCTTGATCTTGTAGTAGTTGCAGAGGCATGAGTAGACTTTAAACAACTAATTATAAACAGTAAAAATCATAATTAAATTAATAAATTTAATCCAAGATCCAAATTTTGGAATACCAAGTGAGCTAGTCTTGTAACGTTAAAGAATTACCAACAAAATCACCTTACTTGTAGTGTCTCAGAAATAATTAATGCAGGGAAACAAGTCCGGAAAGAAGTCTAGATTCATAGTAAATAAAGCTCAAAGTTATCCAGCCCATTACCAATCATGTTCTTCCTTTTTATAGGGTACCTTAATAGGCTGAATAGGCAATAGGATGATTTACAAATAGGAGCAGATACATATTGATTCATACCTCTGAAACTATTTGTACAAAAAATCTGGACAAAGCCTAAAATAATGGGGGGGGGGGGGCAAAGGCTCAAAAATAAGGACAGTTTTTAGATATTGCTCTTATAAATTGAAAGTTGTTAGCATAACATTATTTGTGTCAGCATGCAGTTACTGTAGGATAAAAACGCTGAAACTCAAGTATATATGACTAATCAGTGACTCCAATCCTGACTGATTTGCGAGATAACCAGAGATGTTATGAGGGACAAACCAAAAGTATGAAATGAAAATCTGGAAATTCTATGAAAATCTGACTGTTGAGAAGTACGCTTTCCATTTATAGTTGAGGCACTATTCTTCTTGGTCCCCAAATTTTGTTTAAAATAAGATGGTTTCAAAGGCCTAAATTCTGTCACATCAAAGGAATGAAATTGAGATTATTCATCTGTACAGGACTGCATTCCAGGGACAAACTTATGATGGCACGGTCTGCTTTATGGTTCCTTTCTCCTCTAGCAGTTTATGCAGGGAAAGTTGCAAAATTTCCAGGGCCTGTTGATCTTGTAGAATTCTTTGGAGGTGGGGGGCGTTGTCATCCAGTGCAATCGCACAGGTGCCCTTCCTTAGCTTCCAAAAGGATATGTTATTTAGAACTTTTGAAGAAAAGTTAAAAATGATTTGTCTTGTGGGGTGATTTATCCCGCCTTAAGATGCAAAGAATGATAGTTGCACTCAATGGTGATTGAGTTAACAGGTTTAAAGTAACAAATAGTTGCTTTTCTAAAAAAGTTAACATGTTACCAATTTATGTTCCTTCTTTAAGGTGTATTAGATGAAGTTTAGAAGATTATTCCATCTGCTTCTGTCTTCAAATCCAATCACACAATCCTCCAGAGAATGCATGGTCTGTTAACATGCATGTACATTAATGTGGCATTCATGTACATGACTGGATTGTAAGTTTAAAGTTGTTTCTAAGAATGTGATTTTGGCTTTGCAGGGCTCCAATTTTAATTTTTGTATTCACAGCTTTACTGTCTGAAGTATCCATCAAGATTCAGGACACATGATTAGTTAACTTTTTGAGCTTTGAACTAATGTCGAGCTCTATGGCTGTTCCCCACTCTGCTGAAATCTCGACCAGATTTGCTTCCATCCCGCAGTTATAGAGGGAAGCCAGACCCAACAAGAGGTCATCCACAATCGAAGCACAGCCATTTCTAAAAACTGAAAAAAAGAACAAATTGGTGCTCAAGTATCACATAAAAAATGGTATCAGAGCTGGAGAAAAACTATGTTCACTCTACAATGGTGCCTCATTCAAGCTAAGCAGATGAGATTGGATGATAGCAATGGGCTTAATGGTATTACAGAATGTTATCAGGTACCTTTAATAAAGTAGACATCTTTTGTTAGAGAAAGTCAACCGGACCACTAAGGCCTTTGTTTCACAGCAAAAGTCACTCACATTGCAGGGAAGGTAAAAGAAAACAGATTACGCTGGTTTGGGTACATGTGCCAAAAAGCAGATGACAATCTGGTGAAGAAGATTTGCGACAGATAGAAAGAAGGCAAGAGGAAATGAGGGCATCCAAAAAAGAGGTGGAGGGGTTATTGGAGAGAAGGCCGGCGACTATCAGGCATTCTTCTTTCATATACCACCCCTGACATTCTGTAACAGTTGGCTGCAGTCCCTCTGATTCTAGATTTGACTTCCTCATTCAGACTTCCTTCTCCTCAACCACCCATCTCCTTACTTGAAGCTATTAGCCTGTTCCACTATTTTCACTTCTATCTCAATTGTCAGCTGCTTCTGATTTCCCCCATTTGCTACCATTACATCTGTCTTATCTGTACTCAGTTTCATCCCATGTACCTTTGGTTTTGCATTCTATTCCCCTAGCCTTTGCTGAAGTTCTTAATCAGATTCTACCTGTAATGTCATATAATCTGCTTATAGCAACTTTTCTGTCTGTCCCCTATGACCTGTTTGCTAATGTAGTCCATTTCTAGTATGAGCAGCAGTGGACTCAGTGCTAAACTCTGATGCACACATGCTCTTACAGGGAACCCTTCTTTGAGAACGAACACAGTTCATACTTGAGTCATTGGGACTTTGCACATAGCCTACACTAATTCTACCAATGTTCCTGGGGCTTCAAACTACCACAGGGCTGCCAAAACAGCTTTCTTGTGACCTTGTCATATGCTTTCTCCAAATCTAAGAATGTCCAGTTAGATTCTTTCCTCCTGTCTAGCATCTTCTCAACTATCTGTTACACTGCAAACATTGGGATCAGTCTGCTGCATCCTGATCTGAAAACAAAATGCTCATTCCTGATCTTACTTTCAACTACTCTGCATATTGATCAGTCACCCTCTCAAGAACTTTCATGTAGTGTGACAGGAGCTTGATACCTCTATTGCCAAAAGTTGTGAATGTCCCCTTTGCCCTTGAACTCTGGCACTAGTATTCTTACTCTCCAGTCACCTGAGATGAGACTTTCTCTCCATATTGTTTTGAGTAACTTCAGGAGCCATATCTCCACTATCTCACCCAGCATCTTTATCATATCTTCGGTGACCTCATCTAAGCCTGCTGCTTTCCTTGACATAATTTTCCTTAGTCCTGTTCTTACTACTTTTAGGGTGCGCTTCTCTTTTTCTTTTTTTTTTCATTGTAGGCTGTGTCAAGGGAAATATTGCTTCTGTTGCTTTTTTCATTCAAAAGCTGCTGGAAGTACTCCTATCCACCTTTGCCATGTGAACTCTTGAACAGACTGTTGCTAGAAGCCCTTATGAAGGGAGTCTGACTAGCTTCTTTGTCTTTCTGTCTTTGTCTTGCAACCTGATACAGTTTCTTTGTGACCTCTACTGAGTCACTTTTCCAGAAGATGGTAGGTACTTCTGATGCCTTGCAACTCCTTTCTTAGCCTCTTTGTCAACTAACCAGTATTCTTTCTTAGACTGGTCCAACTTTTATATAACCCACTTCTTCCTGCACTCCATCTTTTTTATGACTTCCTGGACTTATGCATTCTACCACCAACTTTCCATCTGTCTCTTATTTACAAACTTGGCTTGGCTGCATATTTGGTCTGTAGTCATCACACATGCTGTTTTGAGATGCTGCCATTCTTCATCTCCACCTATTTCTTCTTCTTCTTCATGAAGTACTAGATCCCTGAGTAATTCCTCAAACTTGAGTGCTTTCTTTCTAGTCAGCTTACAGGTCTTCAGCCAAGTATCTGTTGACTTTAGAGCCTTCTCTGACCATTGCCTGCAGCTAACTGTGAGAATGAAAGGCTTATACTCTGACTCAACTGTTTCACTGGGGATGACTCTACAGTGACAGATTCTACCCAAGTACCCTTTCCTTGCTAGGAGAAACTTATTTGAGCTGCATGACTGCCACTCATGTATGTGATTTTGACTATCTCTCTTGTTGAATCATGTGTTGGCCGCCATTAAGCCATTTGCCAGACAGATGTCTAAAATTATGTATCCTTTATTTCTGTTACCACATCCATGTAAACCAAGGCAGTTATTCTGATATGTGCATTCAGCTTACACATTATCAACACAAATTCTTGTTGTCCTGCTTTATCTTATAGGTTCTGCAACTGCTGTTTAAATGCACTCTTTTCCTCACTGTCACAACCATGTTGTGGGGTATAGGCTGAAATTATGATCACTGCCCTGATTAACACTGGATTCTGATTGGCATGAGTCTGTCACTAATTATGATGACATCCCTTGTTGTCTTCTGAATATTTTTCCTCAAAACAATTTGCACACCATCTATAGTCTGTCCTTCTCCTGAGTAGTAGATTCTGGATTACAAGCCAAGTGGCTTATTTGCTGCACTGCCCTTCCATCTTGTCTCCTGAATGCATAAGATGTCCAGCCTTCTCCTTACCATCACATCATCCACTTCCAAACTGTGTTCTGTCAGTGAACCTTCATTGATTGTAAAAATTCTTAGTACATGTTTGGCAGATTGATTGGTTATACATTCAGCTTTCACTTAACAGAGCTATCTCAGGTAACTCAAGCTGGGCAACTGGACGCCGTCTGGCCAGTAGCTTATTGACCCAGGATTGAAAAGCTTCAAGTTGGGCATATACTAGCCAATTGCTCCCACCATTGGCATGGATCTTTGACATAGGTCAGAGTAGGCCGGGTCCTCAAAACCACTTATCGCTGGCAAATACCCATGACTATTTGGCAACATTAGTCAAGACAGTAGGTGTAAAACTTATGGCAAATGAATGAGAAAGGATCTGTGTGTGTTCTTCATATCTGAAGTGGGTGGGTCACTATGAGCAGATCAAAAGTTAAGTAACAGCACGAGAATGCTGGAGTATATCCTTGGATAATATTCTCACTCTGCCAGGTCTTATCCAAGCAAATTTTGAACATTGTGTACTGTTCAATATGCCGTACAAACAGAGGGTCATCAGGCTATATGAAGGAGTGCAGTGGAAAGGCATCAGCAATATTTTTATGTATAGGAAAGGAATAATATGATCAGGGACTAGGAAAGTTACAATTTCACTTATCAGAAATCAAAAGAAATGAGAAAGGGAGCATGATATGAGTGAATAGCACTAAAGTAAGATGTGTGAAATGTCATTTTACATGGGAATAGCAATGATTGGAGGCTATGGTAAGGGCAGCAGACCATGGAAACCAGCCACCTCCCTGAGCTATAAAAGGATGCCTTCATGGAGATAGTTGAGTAAACCCAGAGAAAGGCCTACTTGAAGGGATACCAAAGAGATGATTCTTTGAAGTATTTAGGAAGTCATGGGCAGGCAATGAAAGAGGGAGTGAAACTGAATGATGGACAAGTAGAACATAATAAATGCACTTATACAGAACATTAAATAGGCCATTTTTTTCTCCTTCAGACAGATATATTAAAATATAATAGTATATTTCCTTATGTAGCAAAGGGAGAAATTAGGCCACCTGTACATTTTCTCTAGCTGTCAGAGCTCATTGATATCTGTTTATAATGAGTTTAGAATTTTCAAAGTAGTTTCACAAACTCCATTTTTTCAAGGGCTGATATACAGAACATGTTTGTGAAGCATTTACCTCTCCCTACTTGGGTTGCGTAGTGTTATAGGAAGTTTATTTAGAGATGTAGTGTGGGTAATGCTTTTTTTTTTTTTTTTTTTTTGATGATGTGCTGCAGTGTTCTGATGACAGCAACTTTGCTGGAAGTAAGTTACGGGGATGTTTAGACATATGACTCCTACATTTAAGTCTTTTTTTTAGGCTGAGAGATGAAAGTGTTCTTTGAAATTGTATGCTTTCCTGTCTTCCCCTGCTATTTGCTTTTCTGTTTTATCTTATACTGTTGCAGTGTTACCTTGATTATACAAAAATGCAGCTAGGAAGAAATCAGTTAAATGTATTTCACATAATACAATATGATTAAAAGGTCTTATAAATTTACATTTTGTATGTATGCTTCATTGCAAATCTGGTTGCTAATACATCTTAGTTTTTTTTTAAACATATGTTCCATGGTATGAAAATATTAGCTATACATGACATGATGAACTTCCTATTGAAATTTGACAAGACAATTTAAAATATATATTTTAGTCAAAGTCGCTAAACAATTCCAGAATATTTCATGTTTAGGCATCTTCTGTGATGTAAAATGCAAAAATTCATAGGGGATAACTCTGGTGAAAGACACAGCTGCACATCTCTTAGCTCAGTTGACAAACAGAGAAAAAATTAGGTCTGTGCTTGGCACATGTAACTCAAAATGGTGCTGGCCATGGTTGGCACAAACGGACAGGGTAACCTCAACTATTTTTTGGAATACTTTAGTGGGAAACATCTGATTTAGACAGTTTCATTAGACCTCATATTATTTGCAATATTTGCAAGGGTGGACTATGGCACCATACTGGAAATAAGAGGTAAGGCTAATAGTTTTAGTTTGCCTGTTAACTATGTGGATGCCTTTCGTACCTCTCAATTGCTAAGCAAAAATATCTGGACAAAGCTAAAAATAATGGGGGACATAGGCCAAAAATCTGGGACAAATTTTAAATATTGCTCATATAAGCAAAGAAATTTGATAGAATAACAGATTTTACATTTGCATGCATTTTCAGAAGGACATCAAGTCTGAAAGTCAAACGTTTGTCATTATTTAGTGAATTAAACCTTGAATAATTTGCCAGAAAAACATACATTTTGTGAAGAACAGACCAAAAATATGAGGCAAAAATCTAGATATTCTGTAAAAATCTATACAGTTGAGAAGTGTGAATTGCCTTTTCAAGTTCATGAAAGACAACTGTGAAAAAAGGTATTTAATAATAAGCATGTGTTTTATGGTAAATAAAAGCGATATAAAAATAATGGGTCCCCGTCAAAATATCTAAAACCCATAACATCTAATTTCATATAGTTGACACCAAAACATCTAAAACCTATAGCATTGAATTTCATAACATCTAACAGTATAAATCACATGAAAATGACATCCCCTCCACATATAATGACATATAATGACACCAAACTACCAAACACAATTTTTGCTATGTTTCTGCAGGGGGGGGGGGGCTGATAGTGGGGTTAGGAAATTAACTTTTTCCCCACTGTAGTGTGATCTTGGAGTTGGTATATTTAATTTACGGGAGGTGTGGGGGGTGCAGGGGGGCTTGCCCCCCCTGCAAAAACGTAGTAAAAAGTGCATTTGGTAGTTTGGTGTCGTTATATGTGGAGGGGATGTTATTTTCTTGTGATTTGTAGTGTTAGATGTTATGAAATTCGATGTTATGGGTTTTAGATGTGCTGGTCTCAATGTTATGAAATTAGATGTTATGGGTTTTAAATGTTTCAAAATAGAACCAAAAATAATATGTATATGTAAAATTGTAAATAAAGGTGATATGAACTGTTTTATTGTCTTCTGTTACAGGCTTCACTGAGCCCTAAACGAAAGGAAACTTTCTTGTATAGTTAAGGAGGAATTGAAGTTCAAAGGCAGTACTGCCTATCAGGTATGTCGGCAAGCATATGCTACGTACTCTATAGTGTGCATGTAATTTAGGAGTAGTAAACAGATGAAAATAAATAGTAAAAACAGATTAAAAAATAACAACATGTGCATATTTGTGACATTCTTACTCTCCCAAGGAAAATGAGAGGTAATGTTTTATTTCTACCAGCATTTCACAACCACTATGCCTCTCATCAATCTGGCCTCTGCTGTAAATCCAGAGTTTAATTTAAAAATAGAAAGGGAACCCACAATTTCATGTGAACCCTATAAATCCTGATTTAGCAGTTATTCCCTCCCCTTGCTTTATCAGCCCATGACCATACGATATTATAAAGACATGCTTGAACTGATAATGAAGACACACCCCTACATCTGTTCTAGCAGTGGTACAGGGAGTTTGTTTTGAGAGAGGTTAGTTCTGTGGGGAGTGTGTTGCTGCAGTACATCTGTTCCATTTCCATGGTGGAATCATGCCCACCAGCATGTAAATAATGAACGTTAGGTAGTGCTAATCTATACAAATACATTCCATGGTCCTTCTAAGATCCTGTATAGTTTGGAGGTAGTTCCCATTTTTCTCCTTGGTGCTGACATAATGTCTGGGCAGGGATAGAGTGGTTCCAAACTAGTTACACTCATCGTTTCGGTCCCATCTGGTGATATCAAATTGTTTTTTTGTTTGTTTTTTTGGGGGGTGGGGAGCTGCAACACATGTGCTCTTGCATTTTGCTCACATTTTATTCATTTTTGAACATAATTTATTGAGTATTATGCAATGTGTATCATGGGGAATCCAGTTAAACGTTTTGCCTAACTGTGCAGTTTGCTTCACTGTACAAATTATTTGTTGCTGCTAGTATTCAGTTATCTAGTTTAATGCATAGTTATATATATTTTTATTTGCCATTGTTTCATCTTGTTTGATCTTACTGAAAAGGGTGACAAAATAGTACTAATGTTTGTTTTGTTACTTTGTGACATGTTATTCTCAATTAAAGAATAATCATTTTTTAAATGTTTGAGACAGAGCTAAATCCAGATTTCTGCAATCCATTGTAAGACACGGGTATCCAAAGAACCTTTACCCAGATGATAAATTCATGTAGGTACATTAAACAGGTGGGGTTTCTTTTACAATAAGTAAATGAACATACTTTAGAGATAGCAATCGGTATGCTCCATGTCTTAAGTTGTGTCTCATCACTGTCAGACCCTGGCATTGTTCTTACTACACATAAACGTATTGTATATCATTTGCTATTTTCTTCTGTCTTTGTTTGTTCTTAGACTTCACAGAATTATATATTTTTGCCACATTGCATGTTTCTGATGTGTTGCACAGTGCCATTGTTATTACACTGTATTGTACAATATTCATTGGGTAGACTATTTATTTATGTGTTTATGTTTTAATTATTTTGGAACACAGATTCAATGGACAGTTTTAAGGTTCAGCCCAAAAACAGCAGCAGACAATGTTAAAGCATGCCGAACACATTATTAGAGCAAGTGCACAAAGGAATCACTCTATACAATTATATGTGACAGGGCAAACAAATGGCTGGGAAAATACATTGTAGAGAAATATTACATTTGATGGCACAATGGTTATATTATATGCAATTGTTATATAAAAAGCACAGAGTGGAGAAAGGAGTGGAGTATCAGAAGTAGGGGCAGCTGAACTATGAAGGAGATGTTAATTGTATGATTTGTACTATAGAATTCCACTGTTCATAAAATATTTACATTGTGTCGCCTGATTGTGCCTATTTAATTAAGCATGACATACCTGGTGTTGTCTGGTTGGGCATGATTAGACACACCCAACTTTAAGGGAATGCTACACCTCCGCTTGGAAAATCCATCAGCAAGCATGTTGAGAATTGAATATGGAGCTCGCTGGCAAAGACCGCCATTCAGGTAAGAGGTTGTGGGTCATGCTGAGGGCTTATTAGCTTCACAGCAACAATTTACTCATCTGTACAATATCAATTTCTTTATTTTGTTTATTTATTTACTTTATTATTTTATTTTATTTATTAAAAAGTACCGCTAGTCGAGCTGGAAACAGCTGGGGGGAATTGCTAAGTTTTATATTAAAAATGTTAAATAAAGAATATGTTTTAAAAAAATGAAACAACTAAACAAGTGCATCCAAGGTTATGTTGGCGATCGTGAGTTGGACTAGTGGCAGCCGGGGGGGGGGGGGGTTGTTTTAATTTTTTTTTATTTATTGCAGGAAAACTTTAAGCAATTCTGCCATTCATACTGAATAGCCATTCTGTATGTGCTGCACTACAGAGGAAAAGTGTTTGGGGGTTGGCTTAATGGTATAAGGTGTTTACCCCCCACACCCAAAGTAGAAACTTGACTCACTTTTGGAAGATAAAAAAAAAAAATAAGTTTCAATACTATGGTGGCACAAAGGTTCATAGGTTGGCACCAGGCTATTGGCCCAAGGGCCTATGCAAGCCTAGCCATAACAATTCCCTGGATATTTCTTCCCACAATATTTAGTTCTCTGGACCCCTGTCTATCAGGGTGACTGACATGATCCCTGGGGTGAATTTCCTATCTCCCATCCAATCATCAAGGTTCCTTTTGAAGAGGGCCAAGGAGGTGCTTTGCTTGACATGTATGGGCAGTCTATTCCAGAGTATGGGGAGTCTCTGGGTCAGGAACCTATCCCTCCAGCATGTTTTGTTCATTGTGATGACAAGGTATAGATCCCTGGAGCATGTGGCTCTGAGGGATTGGGATTTCTTTAAGTGGTGCATGTCCAACACCTCAGGGTTTGACATGGCCTTGTATGTTAAGCAGAGATCGCCTCTGAGTAGACGATATGCCACAGAATATAGCTAGAGTTTTTTTAGATGATCAGTATATGCCATCTGCTTTAGGCCTGTGATTGTTTTAGTAAGGTATTTCTGTGGCCTTTCCAGCTGTTGCAGATGTCTTGTGAGGTACATACCAAACGGGGCATAATACTCTATAATGGGTCTAATGAGGGATAAGTATAGTGGGACAATGAACTCCTTTTTTCTGGATGAAAACCCCCTAGTGATGAGGTGTGCGACATAAAAGGATTTCCTGACTGTTGTGGTGATGTGGTTATCGAAAGTGAGACCACTGTCTACCTGTGTCCCTAAGTCTCTCATCACACTTTCGATGTTTAGTGTCCTGCCACCTATGTGGTAATTCATGGGTACATGTTTTTTTTCCAAAGGGGATAACTATACATTTCTTGGCATTAAACCTGAGCCCATGGCTCTGGCACCAGGCATCTGTTTCTGTAAGGCCCTTTTGTAGAATAGAAATCATTGGTTGGGGGGTTGGGTGGCAAGTTTATATAACAAATATATACGTATATAAATATCTGCTAATAACACTGTTCAATAATAGTAAAAAATAAAATAATATTATATAAGTATATAATTAATGGTCACTAAGCTTGAGCATTGTAATGACTTCTATCTCCCTGGTCCAGTGAAGGGAGTTTAGTTCTTATGAGTGTTGCTCTTACCTGTTGTCTTTTTTTTGTGGTATTTGAATACTTTAATTGTGTAAGGACATTTGTGTAAGATTTTTGGAATTCAGTTGACGTTTTCCACTCATGGTATGATCATTTATTTCAGTGAGGCCATTTAGCACTGTATTTTAACCAGTTTAAACATACTTTATGGTTAACC
The DNA here is from genome assembly GCF_019279795.1 of Protopterus annectens. Classification (NCBI taxonomy): domain Eukaryota; kingdom Metazoa; phylum Chordata; order Ceratodontiformes; family Protopteridae; genus Protopterus; species Protopterus annectens. The sequence continues at coordinate 1,192,766,179 of NC_056729.1, read as the reverse complement.
AGATTTATGTTGAATGTGGATGTCTGAGTAGTGTCAGGGCATAGAAGATTGTATGTTTCTACCAACATGTTAGAGTTAACATCCAGTTTCAAGTTGGTTGATTATCTAAGAGCAGTTGCTACATGGTTGGTTGTGTGGAAAATGTTTGGGTTAATCTGAGGGATATTTTGAAGCTTCTCTACGGGGTAGTCAGTCATTCGGTATTATGTTTCTAGCTATGGTTGTGTGTAAGTTCATTAAGAGATTGGGTTCTGGTTCAGCTCATCACCTTGGGTTGTTCTAATTTAACTATGCTTACCTTGATAAGACATAAGCTGCAGCTGGCACAAGGGCTGCTTTATGTTCTTCTAAGCACATAACAGATGAGGTAAGTGACAAAGTGGTATTATGTAAAATATTTATGTTGGGGGTATGACACAAGGCTCTTATAGTGGATTTTGTAATGGTGGTGACAATTGATAGGGTCTTTTGCTCATGGCATATTTGAAAAACCTCCCTTATAGTTATAGTTGTTACTTCAACTCTGGAGCTGCTAGTTTAGCTTGTTTCTTTGTTTATTCATAGAGGAATGGGCACATCCTTGGTATTTCAAAAGTGTTGATTGTGGCAGGACAGGAGCATGGCATTCTGGAAACTCCACAGCAGCTTAGCAGTTTTAGTCACTGTTGCATTTTTGTCAGTCAGTGTGATGGGAAGGCAAAAGGCTTGAGGACTGTACATTCTAGAACCACACAGCAGTATAGCATCCAAGGATTTACTGAGCTGTCATTTTGACTGGTGCTTTAAGTGGTTTTAGACATATTCTAATTCTCCTTTCTTTTTTTCTCTCCCCCATGTTAATCATCTCGCTTTTTCAGGTTCTGCTATGGTCCAATTATTTAAGGAGAGATGGATTCATCTGTAGAAGCAAGCTCAGTGGTTTCTTTTTGGAATTAGAAACAGAGGGGGGAGCTAGGCAGGGCCAACATTTCAAGAAGAGGCCATCACTGAATATGGAAGAGGGTGCAGCTAAAGGAGCAGCCTTAGCTAAGAAGGGTCAGAAGAAGACCATCAGAGATTCCTCAGGCCAAAGGGTCATCTCTTCCTGCCTGTCCAAAGTGTCAACAGACACACACAATGAGTTTACAAATTCTTTGCCGGAAGAGGGGAGGGTTAGTTTGTTTGACTTAGCCCTAGAAAGAAGCTTTGGTGCCTCTGTGGCTGCAGTTTTCAGGGAGGAGGTAGGTACTTATGACCAACCATTTTTACCCAACTTGCATATTGGATCTAAGGCTCAGAGTGGGAATTCCTACCTAATCCAGATGATTGTAATCCCAATTCTTGTTCCCCATGGCTATGCTCACCCATTCAGGTTCTAATATGCCAGGGTCTCACATCACGGCTCATGTTCCCTCTAAGGTCAAAGACAAGATTATCAAAAGGGAGTTTGTAGATATCTTTGACCTAGTGGTCAATGAGGGAATTAAGCACATCTTGGTTGCTGACAACACATCTAACAGCCATTGGGAAGAAGGCATCAGCCAGCACACCAGTCATGAGCTGGGATACTTGGTCAATGGGTTTTGTGGTGTTTATGGGGATGATCATCAAGAAGGACCCAGTCAGGTCTTGCCTTTATTAGTTACTTTGTAGCCATAAGGGAAGCCCTTCATGTAAAAGGGTTGCCTGGTTGGCTGAATTGTCATCAGAATTTTGGGAAGCTGAAAGTTGTCGATAAGTCTTTCAGGCTGGAGTCAAGGCATACTGACATATGGGTCATTGCCATGATGGACAAGCAGGTGGCCATCCGAAATGATGAAGGGGTTGGTAATGCAAAGGAAACAAAGTTTTGCTGGGCCTTCAACCACAGTAAATATATCTGTCCTTCTTGCAAATACAGCCACTTGTGTTCAAGATGTGGGAGACATCACCCTGCTTCCAGGTGCTGGGGGTTAGTTGCCAGGGACAGGCTGATCTTTCCCGTTTCTCAGGCAGAAGGGGAGATTGAATGGGAATATCACCTCCTTTTGGGCTAAGCTACCTTTTTGTGGACACAGGTTGGAATTTGCAAGTGGACTTGAGCATACTGCAGCAGGCTCATTCCCCCATTTGCCCAGATAGATTAACCTGTTTGTTGTTAGGTTATCCAGATCAGAGGGCAGCAACCAGTCTTCTTAATGGCTTCTCCAAGGGCATTCCTATTCACTCCACAGTTCTGATAGATTTTAAGTTAGTTAATAATCTGTCATCTGTCAAGGGGCAATAACAAATTGCTGCTATGTTGATAAAGAAGGAACGACTGGCTGGTAGGATAATTGGTGCCTTTTACACCCCAATGACCTATTTTTAAAATTTCCCCCATTAAAAGGAAGATGGATTCAGGTTAATCTGGCCCACCCAACAGGGGGTATAGTCAATGATTTAATGACAGCAAGCAGACCAAGGTACGCTACTCCTCTTTTGACCTATTCTGATCTCTGACTCTGTAAGATGGATATACAATCCACTTTCCATCTTCTCCCTGTGAGACAAGAAGATTGGCCTTATTTAGTTTTTTAGTTTGATGTTAAAATATTTTTTGACACTGCTATGCCAATGGGGTGTTCTGCGGTGTGTGCTACATTCAAACTTCTTAGCACAGCCTTACATTGGTGCTGGCAAAAGAGAGCACTGCAGCAGTCAGCAGTCCACTACTTAAGATAATTTTCTGATAGCAGGGAAGGTTGACTATGGTGCTTTAGAGGAAATGTCTATTTTTAAGCAGCTTTGTTCTAAGTCATGAGTACCATTGACCAGGGAGAAATCAGAAGTACAAACCTGAGTCTTGATCTTTCTGCGTTTGGAAGTTGATACCATTGATAACTCATTCAAGCTTCCTTCATCCAAACTTCAACAATTGTGGCAATTATGTTGGAGATTTTTGGGATCCAGCAAAGTTCACACAAGAGAAATCATGCAGCTACATGGGTTGCTGAACTTTGTCTGCAGCCAGTCTCTTCAGGCAGGACTTTTCAGCAGCCCATTTCTGACTTGTTAAAGGGTAACAGACCCAACACTACTTTGTGCAATTGACCAGATAGGTCAAGGATGACCTTCTGCTTTGCTTCATGTTTTTGAGCCAGCTTTATGGAGTTTCATTTTGGTATTCCCCTTGGGCTACCTCCAATGACCTTGGTCTTTTAAATGATGCAGCAGAGGGATCCGGTATAGGGGTTACTTCCAAGGAAGCTGGTTTGCCAAAAAGTGGCTGGAAAGCTAGTCTACGAAGAGGAAGAAGAACCACATTACATTTTTGGAAATATTTCCCATTTGGGTGGCAGTTTTGATATGGAAGGACAGGTTGTATAATAGAAGGATTGCTTTTCACTCAGACAATATCTCAGTGGTGCACGCTGTCACACATTCTTCCAGGTCCAAGTGGGTCACTCAGTTATCAGGCTTTTAGTTTTGCAGAATTTGGAGATTCATTTCTCATTCATTTGTGTTAATTTCACTAGTCATCCTAACCTCATAGCTGACAGTTTCTCTCATTTCCAGTTTGCTAGGTTCTGCCCATTGGCCAATCATTCTTATCCAAAGGGCACTCCAGTTCATGTGGGAGTTTGGCTAATTGGAGATTACTAACAGTATTGATCTTGGTCAGCTCTTCCAGTTTTCAAAGTTTTCTACAAGACTTTGTTCCTTGGTCCCAGGACTTGGGGGGTGCAGTTGTTACTTCAATTTTTATTGGCTAGGTCTGCTGCAGGCCATTTGCCTAAAACTCTCAGAGTCCATCTTCCAGCTTTGGAATGGTTGAAACATTTTTTGGCCCTTTGGGAAGTGTCCGGTCACTGTGTGTTTGGGAAGGTACTCAAGGGTGTTGAGAACATTTGGAGGCTTTCCTGGGATTTCAGAAAGCCAACTGGGATCCAGCTTCTTCCCCTTGTGATTTGAGGTCTCTATAAATCACTTGTGATTTTCATACATTTGTTACAAAAGCAGTTTTGTTCACATCCCTGTATATTGGTGCTTTCTGTGCCAATAAACTACTCCTTTACCTCTGCCTAGAGAACATTGTCATCCACAGTGATTTTACCCTGATATGGATAAAGAAATCTAAGGCCAATCAATTTGGGAAAGGTTAGCAGGTGTATTTAGACAAGGCCGTTGGACTAGCCATTTGCCCAGTGCATTGGGTTAAACTCCTACATGATATCACCCCCACAAGGAAAAGGTCAGGCCCAGTTTTCTTTCAGGCTTTGGTCTAGCATTTTAGCCTGGTGGAGATCAATTTAATTCTTAGGCAGGCACTAGCAGGGTAAAGAATTCATCTACAAGGTTACTCCTCGTATTCTTTTCAAATAGGTCATACCTCTGACTTGGCCATGGAAGGGCATTTTGTCAAGGTCATTCTAAAAATGGGAAGATGGGTATCTGATGCATTTTTGTCTTACAACAGGCATTAATTTCTATTTCTGTTGCAGGGAAAGAGGTCATTTGGCTCTTGGGCCATTCTTTCATCGAGAGAGCTACAAAGTGAGCCTTGGCCTGCCCAGTTGGTCATTCAAGTTCTTTTGATCTTAACAGTTGGACAGTTCATTCTTTTGGTTTTCCTGGCCTCCATTCGTTTCAGTTCTGGGAAATTTGGCATAAAATCGCAATAGAGGAAGCCTTACCCAGAATTATAGTAATTCACCTGAGGGGTAATGATTTGGCTCAGGCCCCTAAAAATTCCTGTTGGTCAGAATGCTGCCTGATATGCACCATTTATGGCAGTTGTATCTGAATTTGGTTTTGTTCTGATCTTCCATCATCCCAAAACTTCACTAGAAAGGTACTAAAGATCTGGTGCTATTGAGAGAACTAGGCATTTCTTCAGCCATAGATTCATGCAGGCTTATAGTCAAAGTGGTTTCCATGTGATTCAGCCACAGATACTGACATACTGAATCCTGATTTTAATGATTTAAGCAATGCTCATTTGAATAACATGGGTTTTGATTTGTTTAATGTGGATATTGTTTTTGCTATTAAAGAGTTTTTCAAAGCTTAAATTGTTTCTTCCCACAACCCAGATTTTCCTTTTCGAAGACAGTTGTTGGAAGGGAATGGCATGGCACATCCCAGATTGGTGGCAGCCTTGTGGCTTCAACCCCCTTTGCCCCCCCCCCCCACCACACTCATGCTCAGCAACCTTGGCTCTCCTCAAGTTAGACCTAGATTTTTGACAGGTGGCCACATCAATAGGTATGTGGCTTGTAAGGATGAATTAAATGGGTTTACCACCAGGTCCATGGTTGGAATCTTGGAATATACACCTGTTTTTTTCTGTAGTGGCAGCCAAAACAGGCTGGGTTGCATCAACCAGCTTGAATTAATGGTTTAATGGTTATTGGTTTATATATTGCATCTGAATTATTGTGGCATCAATGATGGTTGCCAATGGCTCTGATTTAATAAAAGGTTGTAAACTCAGTGTGATGTGGTTTCTGACTTGACTCGGTGGACAAAGAAAATTTACTTAATAACATCGTGTTTTCCTTGAGTGTACGAGTTGTCAGGGTTGGTGTGATGAGGTATTCCCCCTTTTAAGAGAGTGCTATGCCTCCACTCAACAGATCTGTTAGCAGGCACATCAACCTTCCCTACTAATTATAATCACAGGGTATTGTTGTAGCTTTATGGCTTCATCCCCCTTGTTTTCCCCCTTTCCCATTCAGTAGCCTAGGCTTTCCTCACGTTGGTCTCAGATTTGACTGATGGTGGCAACAAGGGGTATGTGGCTTGTAATAATGAGTTAAATGGATTTGTCACCAGGCCTGAGGTAGCTTGGAATACACACCCAGTTTTTCTGTAGTGGCAGCTGGAACATGCTGGGTCATGCCAACCAGCTTGAGTTAATGGTTTAATGGTTACTGGTTTATATGATGAATCTGAATTATTATGGTATCAGTAATAATCGTTAATGGCTGTTATTTAATATAATGTCACACAAAGCCAATGTTGTGTGGTTTCTGACTCGGCTCAGTGAGCAAGAATCTTTTAACTCTGTTTGTATCCAAAGTATTTACTTATGTTCTACTGTGAAACATCATGCATTTTAACTTTTATTTATTTATTTGTTTGTTTTTATTAAGTACTGAAATGTACTTTACAACTGTAGTGTTTATTTCTTTGTTGAGTTGGGTTGTGAATTAAAAGGGTTAAGAGGCTGACTCACCTAGTAAGCAAACATTAAACAAACTGCTGTTAATGTAATGATAAGAAGTTTAAGGTTGTGGAGTGCTGTGACAATTACACCTTGTCATTTCATATCCCAAGGAGGGCTGTCCCAGTCATGCCAGGGTTACATTTATGAATACCTATCAAATTACTCAAGTCCCGTTTGAAGGAACATGGTATGTCACACTGCTTTATCTGAAGAAAAAGTGTATTCTAGAGCCAAATGGAATGTGGCATAGCTACAGTGTCTCTCCACCTTGTCTTACTGATCTGCTAAAGCAGAATTACATCAGTTGTTCTGGTATTTGTGGGACTGTTTGATTTGTGAAGTTATAACAGATCCTGACTGTTGCATCTCTGACTGCTTGGAAGATGAGGAATAGGTCTCTTAAGAAGAGACTAAAGGCACGGAGGAGAGAGACAGTGCATCTAGTCTTTTCTATTAACTTAGGGATTTTAAGCCTGTGATCCTCTTTGTTAGGAACCTCCGGGATCCTTCCAGCTTTTTGACATGCTTGGTGAGGTACCCACAAAGGGGGCATTGTAGTCTATAATTTATATGATCAGTGCTGAACATAAGGGGACAATACCATCTTTTGATCTGGGTGATTTTCCCTTCTTGATCAGCTGTGCCTAGCAGCAGATTTTCCTGACAACTGCTGGTACATGATGGTCAAAGGAGAGGCAATTATCAACCTAAGTTCTCAAGTCTCTTACTACATTTTCATGTCAATTCCACATTCTGGAGGAATGGTTTGTCTGCTAAATGGAACAATGTTGCATTTTTAACATTTAATTTAAGGTTATTTTCAACAAAAGGCATATATAAATTTAAATCCCTGCTGGACGACTTCTGTGTCAGAGGGGGATTTCACAATGTCATCCACAAACTTGGTTAGCCACAGGCCAAGTAACAAGCAAAAGTAGTCCCAGTACTGAGCCCTGTGGGACACCACTAGTCACCTTCACTTTTTTGATGCTGCTCCTGCCATTAGTACTGTATGAATTCTGTTTCTATTTTTTAGTCAATTTGCTATCCACCTTATCTCCTAAGAACTTGTTAGCAATGCATTTACTTTAGTAACTATTCTAGTATGGTGGTTGGCGTCAAATACGTTGGCCAGATCAGGGTAAGGTGACTGCTGTCAATGCCATCTCAAAGAAGCTAACCATATTCATTTTACAGGATCTGCCTTTAACAAAACTCAGTTAGGTAGGTAGATGGACGAGTGTTCTTGTTCAAAGACCACTCATCCATCTACCTACTTAACTGAATAAACTACTTGAAATGTTAAAAATGTCTTTGTTCCTCCAACAGGGAAAGTATCAGAGAGAGTCTACCAGATCTACTAGTTGAAGTGATTCTATCTGAGCTAATCCTTTGTACTCTCATTCTTCATAGAATTTTAGGGCATGTGTGCACATGAGCCTTTGAACTCCGATATATTGATTTCACGGGGGTTAGATATTTAGAGGGAAAAGGCTACTAACTTATGGTCTGACTTAATCATAGAGGCAGTTACTAGAAGACTTCTTCTGCTGAATTTTTTAGGGATCACTCAGATCCATTTTGATGTGAAACTTGAGTATTTGTTTTGTGTGATGTAAACATACTTCCATCAGAAAATTCTTTAATTTTTTTTTATATTCTTCCCTAGTCTACCATGTTTTACCCTCCTTTAGTTGGGGATATATTATAAATGGGATTTTTTTGGCTGGGATTGTAATGGTGTACTAAGTGATTGCCTAGTACTTTCCTTTGGCCCTGTGTAACATACTCTCTACCTTATCTGAACAACAAAACAATTAAACCTCAAAAGTATGCACAGAAGATTGCTATAAATTGTTTATGTGTTGGGATAGGTTGGTCATTTTTTATTTAATGTTTTGCACAATTAATACTTCAGAGATGTGCACACAAAGTCACAGGAAGTTAGGAGGTATGGTCACTATTTCTTTAACCTTCTAGGAGTAACTAGTTGGAATGTATTGCACATTACGGGACTATATCACACTGTCGAAGTTTCATAACTCCGAACACCTAATGGTTGAACCATTATGTTTGATGTTACAAAACTTTGACGATGGAAAAAAAAAAAAAAAGAACGGACAACAAAATAAATTGTTGTAAGCAGGGGGGCAAGCTCACCTGCACCCCCCATATCCCCTGCTACTTAAATATACCAACTCCGAGATCGCACCACATTGAACAAAATGGAAACCTCTGCTTATGGAGATTTCCATTCAAACATTTGAACTTTTACAAATTCAAAGTTATGGTCTCGACAGTATGTGGTTCGAACTTGTAAAAGTTCGACTACGTGATAGGAACCCGCACATTACTGCCATCTTTATTTTGTTCACTTTCCTGAGCATCAGACATGTACATTTATGAATCTTTTGGAAGAGGGGGTAAGTAGGCATGCTGTGTATGTGTATTTGGCAGCAATAAGCTGAAATATGTTATAATGTTCCTGAAGAAGGTAGGGATGCAAGCAGTATTCCCAGATATGATTTTTATGTTATTGCAATTATTTGTCTTCTCTCTGTTTATTGGGAACTATTGTTTGGAAAATTAAGGACTGGATGTAAGGATAAATAAGAATGAATTTCTATCCTTAGTCATGATTTCTGTTGACACCATCATTTAGCTAAAAGGCTGTTAAAAATGCTGAAAATTGTATCACAGAGCATCTGGAGCTCCATTGCTAAGAGAGTTGGCTTAATTTCATTATGTCCTTTACAGTCTTATAGTAATTTTTGGCCAGTTAGGGTGTGTGTCCTGAAAGGATGTAAAAAATGACTGAAGAATAAGGCAGTGTGTTAAAAAAAAAGTAGCTTGGGGTAGTCATGAGCAAAATGGGGGGAGGGCTGTAGCAGGAGAGGGTAACAGTGAGCACATTGACTATGGATCCATTTCAGCTAAGGAAATCTCCTCATCTGCTGGGCTTGATCACCATTGTTGAGGGGGTAGCAGTGCAGGACCTTAGAGTACAGCTTGAAAAAAGAAACTGCCTACATCCCTGCTAACTATTATGAAGTGTTTGGCAATGTGTGCAAATACATCTGTAGTTTGTGCTATTAAAATTATAAGCATGCTATTTAAAGAATGAAAGAAGTTCTGATTATAGTTCAGTTTCCAGCAAGGTTATTTCTTGCTCAAATATATATCTATATAACACACACTACTAAGTCACCATTCTACATGTTTCATCTGGAAGGCTGTCCGCTAAATGCAAATACTTACATAAATACTATTTTGATACTCTCTAGTAAGCTTAAACTTCCAAAAAGTCATACTGAATCTCTCTGTCCAGATATGGTTTGTATACATACATACATACATACATAAATAAATAAATAAATACATAAATAAATAAGTAACTGACAGCACAATTCAAGACATTAGCTTTCTAACCTTAGGGACTGATTTTACTAGATCAGTACAAATATCACCATAGACTACTGGGGCATTTAGATCACACAAACCTTTCATTTGCAAAAAGTAAAATGTTTTGAAAAAAATATTAAACTAATTAGGCCAATCATTTTTATATAAATGGGTAGAAATTGGGTTTAACAGATTTGTGTTGCAGTGAGTGGTGCAGACTGTGTCCCTTTGACATGTACCCCTCAAAATACCCCACCAGACTTGGAAGATCTCAATGATTCCTAAATAAGAGTAGATGATTAAGTTGCTTAAGCTACCCATAAAGTCTAACAATCTTATCACTTTACTCTATTTTGAAAAGGCTTCTCAGATGCTTTAAAACCTAAAGCATTGTTAGGAATTGTTTCTACTTTTTTATATTGACCAAAATGAAGAATGATATTTGATAGTTCTGTATTTGTACCCACCTTGATATGCTTATGAAACCACATTGTGCAATATTGACATTCATAAGGTAATAAAATATCAAATGGTATGTCAAATATACATCAAAATGAACCTGATAAATATTTTTTTCTTTCAGATTTTAAAGCAAAACATTAAAAAACACAATCCACTAAGTCATATAATACTTTCAAATAAAGCATATGCCTAACATGCAGAGACAAATTTTCATCTATGAAAATCCATTGCACCAGGTGCAGAGGTGCAGTTGGGTTAGTTATAGTGCAGTGACATATGCAACATATTTGCTAAGAATTATTTTTACCATTTAAAGCAATATTTCAGCAATCTTCAAAAACTTTTTTTCCTGGATGATTATGCAAATTAATTAAATTATTAAATGCTCTCACCCATTTTTAAAGTCTAGATTTACTCACAATCAATAATCAGTCTCCGTCTCTCTCTCTCTTTCTCTCTCTCTCTCTCTCTCTCACACACATACAGACACACACACATACACACACAAACTATTCTGTGTTCACCTATTTCACCCATGTTGAACTATATTTGAAAATTTCCAGTCATTTCATTCAGTTCATAGTTTCATAGGTAAGTAGTAGACTACCTGCCCTTGATGCCATTTTAAGCTTACCCAGTTTTCCTTTTTCTGCTTGAAATAACTTATCACATTTGGCCATAGACTGGCCTTACCCATCCCATGGTTGATAATTATATATTACCCCTATTGAGATTAACAGGAATGATACCATATATTTGGGGGGACCCATGCATGTGATAAAAGCATTAAGGAGCTGCCTCTGTCTATTACCCTACATTTCAGAGTACTTTCCTGATTTTTATTTATAATGGATTGATACCTGCCTTTGGATGAATGCACCGTCAAATAAACAATGAGGCTGTGAATCAAACCTGGTATAATCAACTGTTTGCAATAACTGACAATAAATGTATATTAAGGTATATAGGTTCAGTGCATGCAAAGCCTGTATAGGATCTGCAACAGAAGACAATTTTGAGTGAGAGGTAGTATTTTAGTGAACACAGACAGAGTTCTTTCATCTTTATCATGAAACACAAATGTTTGTCATTATTTGCTAACATCAATTCTCAATTTCCTATAAAACTGCAAATTTTATGAGAATCATACAAAAACTATGAGGCAGAAGTCTGGACCTTCTGGAAATATCGGCTCAATGCAGAGGTATGCTTAGAACCCATCACGGTTTTGCATTGCCAAACAATAGATGGTGATAACTAACGTACCTGACCAAGCAGTTTCCCTCTTTTACAATCCATGCGACCAACCATGGCTGTAACGCTATAGTTATGTTGTCAGGTCTAAAGTCTGTGCTATGGCTGTGGGCTGATAACACAATGGTTTGGGAAAATAAATGCAAACAAATCAAGATTTAAAGGATCCACTGAAAATTTCATGGCACTCTTATCTTTAAAACAAATGCTGCTATTTTCTGACAAATTGTAAACACCTGAGAAGTATTTTACTAAGAGTCGAGTACTTGCAAAACTTTACCTAACCTGTATGAGATAAAAATGCTTCTAATAAAGGAGCTAAAGTGCAATGAAATATTGTATGGAGCTGTGAAGGGGGAATGTAATTCTAAAATGCTCAAATAAGTAGTTGGTGATACAAGAATACACAAATATTAAAATGCTGTTCTGTGAATAAGTTTAGTTTACCCAAGTGCCATTGAGAATGAAAAAAGAAACAGACCAGCTCTATATGGGTCAACAGTATTTACTAATTCAAAAAAGAGACACTTAGAATAAAGAGAAACTATTAACAATAATGCATGTATGTAAAAATGTCAAGAATATATGTATGTTAAAGATATTAAAGTGAAAACTGGCTATAAGCCCTGGCAAACAATGTCCAGAAAGTCTTTGTAAATGAACTATCTAAGCCTAATGACAACATTACTGAATCTACAGGATTATGATCTGAAAGTGAAATGCATACAATATAAGCAGCGACATATAGTAGATATGCAGAATAAACTATATTTACCAGACATTCATAAAGAATATGCATGCAAACATGATATTTTTATATAATTCCTCAGTTGCCAATGTGAGAAGAAAAAGTACAGGATTTTCAAATATTTTCTAACAATGACTTAGAAATGCACATATAATACAATGACTAGCCTAAACAAAACTTATTCAGTAGGAAAGAAATTCATTTTTATTTTTTTTTCAAGGCAGAATTAAGGTTTGTTTAGAACCCAGTGTTAAAATCTGATAAAATAATACTTCGCAATAACATAGAAAACTAACATTTAAAAGATCTTATTAATCAATCTTTGAATGGTATAGTCAACAAAAAAGCAAAATATGTAACATCAAGTCTAGAAATGATATTGCAGATAGAGGAAGCCATATATAACTATTCCATCTGCAATAAAAAAATCATAAGACCAGTCCTAAGGTAAAGGTTATAGTATGTCATCTACAGATAAAGATATTCACTAATTTCATCCAATTCAAAGAAGATAAACTCAGTGTTAGTATTCATAATTAGCAGGGGTGTAGGGGGTGCATCCCACTATATGGAAAGTGAGTATGGTCTTGCAAAAAAAAAAAAAAAAAGTTTTGGGGTATTTTTTGCCTCTTACCCTGCATGTGGAGAGGATTTTCCTGGCACATAATATTTGTGCTGCTGACTTTTTCTTTGTCGGCCTTTTGTGGTGGACATTCACATTGATATTTGGGTGTTTAATCTTAGCAACTATACCTATATATGAGAGTACTGACTTTGTTCAAAATTCTCAAATATCGATAGCTATTTTGTCAAATCACACTGGTTGACAATGCAGATGATTGATTGGTATGCAAGGTCAGCAGTCTCTGGGGATGGGGAATATGCCCCTTCTCTGGAGATTCTGCAGTCTCAGAGTAAGTATACACAATTAGCAGAGGGGTGATTGCCCCTTTTGTACCAAATGATATTTTTGTATTTTTTACCTATTAATTTGCATGTGGAAAGGATTTTCCTCAAACATGTTGACGGTTCTGTCGACGTTTGCATTGCTGAACTTTTGTGGCTGATGTTATTGATGTCAGTGTCTTGAGTGTTTTGATCTTGTTCACTACACCCATATATGGGATCAGTGACTTTGGCCGAATCTCCTAAATGTTAACAGCTGTTATGCCAACATACCTTGATCAACAATGCAAATTATCAGCAGGTGAGCGAGATTGACAGTCTCCATGGTCAAAGTTAGTATATATTATTAGCAGGAGGTTAGGGGTGCAGATGGGCTTAGCCCCCCTGCAAAAAACAATATGTCTGTGTTTTTTACCTATTACTTTGCTAGCAGAGAGGATTTTCCTTGCACATGATTACTGTACTGTCGAACTGCGTTTGCCTTTTGTGGTTGACATTATTAACATGGAAGTTTGGATGATTTAATCTTAGTGACTACACCTCTCTCTCTCTCTCTATATATATATATATATATATATATATATATATATATATATATATATATATATATATATACACACACACACACACCACCACTTGTTTTGGCAACACACTTTGGTCAACATATGGTCAACAGGTGTGAGACCAACAATCCCCGGGGTTGAGGAATCTGATCCTCCTCTGGAGATTGTGCGATCTTGCACTGAGAACACATAATTAGCAGATGGTTTAAGCTAATTTTTGACCAACATGTGTCCATTGTTATAAGGAAGTCCTCCCATATTTCACAGCTTATAAACAATAGGATTGTGACTATATCTAGGGATGTCATTACCCCATTAAATAAGCTGTTATTAAGCTAGTCCTTGAGTATAATGCCTTCCTTGGCATGTATCTTTCCACACATGAAACAACTACAATACCCACAGAGGCATTTTACTAAAAGGGATATAGGCCTAAACGATATGTCCTACACTTAACAATTCAAAGACATGTCAGTATTCTACAGACTTCTATGAGGTGACTTGTAATTGGCATCAAAGGCATCCTCTCACCCAATACTGATGGATTTGAGTCTATATTAGTCGAACGAAAACCGGAATGGGCAAATCCACTTTGAGCGACACAAAATGAGCGAATGTCTCAAACATCGAACCACAAAAATAAAAACAAGTAACACATGAAAACATCAACTAACAGTTTTATGCAGGGGGGAAAGACCCCCTGCACACCCCCCACTACTTTAATATATCAACTTCGAGATCACACTCCATTGAAGTAAAGGGAAGAATTCCCTACAGCGATTTCCGTTCATTCCTTCGATATTTGCGACATTTGCTCATTTTGTGTCTCTCAAAGTGGATTTACACATTCCGGTTTTTTGTTTGGATAATATAGACCCAATGGATTTACATCACATTGGCAAGTTAAATGGCATCCAAAGTACTTAGTCTATGTGTCTAAACCTCTTCTGCAGCATCAATGGAATGGTTTGTAGGGAAAGATATGTCTTGTAGAGGTTATGGCTGCTCTTGAACACATTTCCTATACATATTAAACAAAGCTTATCCCTCTCCATGTTCAACAGAACTTGAAAGCTGTAGAAGGGAAAAGGAAAATTTATCCCAAGATTGCTCCTTGTGCTACTAGAGGACAGACTGCTCCTAAAGGACTTATCCCTTCCATGTGTCTCCTCAAATTATCTATGATATCAACTAAATTATTCACATTAGGAGTAATATATAATTATTGACTCACTCAGGAATAATAGAAAAACTCACTAAGCTAAGCATCAACCCCTATATCATTAGGTGGGTTGCAAACTGGCTCACAGGTAGAACCCACAGTGTGAAAGTAGCTGACTCCATGTCAGACTGCAGATCCAGTCACGGGTGGACTCCCACAGGAGTTGGTCCTGGGTCCTCTCCTGTTTGGTATCTACTTCTCTAAAGTCCGGGCCAACACGAAGAGACTCTGGCTGACAAAGTTCACAGACAATTGCAAGTTGGGTGCTATTATTAACTCCCAGAGTGATGTTGACATCCTACAGAAAGGCCTCACTGATACCAACGACTGGTGTCAGAACCATGACCTTAAGCTCAATGCCAAAAAAATGTGTCATCATCCCCTTTGGGAAAAACCTGATTCCCATGAAATACCACATCGATGGTAGTCCACTGAACACAGAAGGCATTATAAGAGGTCTGGGAACACAGGTTGAGAGCAACGCCTCTTTCGACCACCATATTGCCACTGTGGTCAGAAAGTCCTTCTATGTGGCACATCACATTACTAAGGGTTTTGCATCCAGGAAAAAAGAAGTCATTGTCTCCCTCTACTCTTCCCTCATTAGGCCAATCATTGAGTACAATGCCCCATTTGGCATGTACCTCACTAAACCCCTGCAACAACTGGAGAGGCCGCAAAAGTACCTCACAAAGAGGATCCTAGGCCTTAACCGTTTGTCCTATATGGAAAGACTAAAAATAAACAATTATTCTCTGTCTCATATCACCTACTTAGAGGCAATCTCTGCTTGACTTACAAAGCCATGTCTGACCCAGCTGTGTTAGAAATGCTATATCTAAAGAAATCCCAATCCCTCCACAACACACACTCCAGAGACCTCAACCTCATTACCACAAACAACAGAACATGCTGGAGGGACAGGTTCATAACCCAGAGACTGCCCATGCTATGGAATCGACTTCCCATACATGTCATGCAGAACACCTCACTGGCCCTCTTCAAGAGAAATCTTGATAAGTGGATAGGAAATAGATAATTCACCCCAGGGATCACTCCAGTGGTGTTACTCGACAAAGGCACTGGGAACTAAGGTCGGATGGAATGATGTCAGGGTAATCCTATGGACTAGGCTTGTAAAAGCCCCCATGGACATTAGCCTAGGACACATCTATGAACCTATGAACCTATGAGAGATTAACGCAAATCTAACATCAGATAGGGTAGGTTAATTCAAAAACCAAAAGGAAAATTGACTAGGCTTAAATGGCCTGTAAGGGCAAATAGCCTAATACTTAGCTATGACCCTATAAAATATAATGCATGGATAGCAGACTTCTCTCTTTTATTCTACATTTAATGTTATTTAACTTGAAATTATCCTTTCTTAATCTACTCAGCATATGTGTCTCATTATATGCTATTTGTGTCTGTCTGAGCAGTAATTGGTCATTATGTTTACAAAACCTTCCTTTTTGATATTTCAGCTATGAGCTTTAGAGGATACCTTTGCAGTTAAGTTGTTGGAAGATGTGTAAGGAACCCGTAGCTGTATAAGGAAAAGTCATATGTATAAAAACTGGAACTTACTTCATCTTGCTTTATCACCCAGAAAACTTGGTTGCATCTAGTATTGAAAAACTGCATTTTGAATTCTTGAAACTATTTCTTCAGTTGGAAATAACCCTCGTAATCATTCTATTTAGATTGTGCAGATCACAAAAAATGCGAAGTATTTTTATTTAAAACATTGTCTGTAGTGTTTACACATTCTGTTGGGCTTACGTTTTTCACCTCTTCAGCTTCAGTTCAGCATTCCTTTTGAGTGATATGAGCAGTATGCAAAACAACACTGTGACTGTACCATTGATTAATGCAGTCTCTGGTTTTATACTTTGACTGCTTTATTGTTTCTGTCTTCCCTCAAGCCACATTATCTAAAACATTTAAAAAGTTAAGCACACATATTTGGAAAAGAACACTGGATTTCTTGTTTTTATCCGGACAGCTCAACGGTTATTTTTAAGTGTTTCACTCAGTGGTGCCACTCAGTGACCAGCATGCATTAATAATGTACACATTACTAGCTTTTATGGCCATCTAGCATCTGATGTTTAAAAGCATTCTCTGATATGGTACAAGCTGTAACTATATCTAGATTACATTCCACATTCTGACTATTAATTTAGAGCATTTTTGTTCAACATTTTGATTTGCATACTGTTTAAAGTCGTTCAGGTGTATTTTCAGACTTTCTTTAATCAACCCATTTTTCTTCCACAGAATCCATAAACAGTTTATTTCTGTACCTGTGTTAAATGTGTAAGTTCTGTTGAAAGCAGTTGTTTTTGCATTTGTACATTTTTTTGCAAAATACATCTGTCATAGACTCTGCCTGGAGCTGGACACAGCTACCTGTCATGCTTATAGTCACATCTATGAATCGAATTAAGTATATAATCAGTTTGACTTTCATTTTAAATTCAAATTGTCAAATATATGTCTCTTCCATACCCACTTATTTTTCAGTGCACATTGCATTTATTTTTTTTTTTTTGCCTTCTTGTTTTACTCATTTACAAGTAGTTTCACTTGTTCTTTATTTATATTTACTGGTAGCTTTTGGCAAGGTTGGCATTGCTTCTTTTAATGTATTGAAATGTGCTATTCAGAAAATCATTTCAGCATATAGCATTAGAGCAGAATAGCTAAACAATAAGAGAAACCAGAATTGTGTGCTTAGTTTTAAACTAGATTAAAATTCTGCTATGTGAATTTGTGTGTTAAATAGAATGGTACAAGATTCAAGTAAATCTAATTCTTCCACATGTCCACAAGTTGAGCTTAGTGGCAAAAAGGACAAATCAGCTAATAGAAGGGAGAGGCTTTAGAGTTTTGAGAGACAAATGTCACGGAAAGAGATGGAGACAAAGAACTGATTATGCGTTTGCTTTCAAAGGCAGTAAGGACTAAAGTTTATCTAAGTTAGCAATTGTAGACAAAACAGTTAATGAGCCATTGAAGGAATTTAATGTTCTTCACATACCTATTACTGCCTTTATAAGATGTGTTAGTTGATCTGCATAATTTTTATAGAAAGATTAGACTAATAAACTATTTTTTCATAAGAAAGACTTTAAAATCAACAAAATTCAGTATATGAAAGTTAATGTGGTCAGTCTATTAAATTGTGTATACGGAATTCCAATTTTCTTACAAAATTAATCACATTTGTTGTTACAGAAAGTCAAAAAAGTGTCA
Source organism: Protopterus annectens (assembly GCF_019279795.1). Taxonomy (NCBI): domain Eukaryota; kingdom Metazoa; phylum Chordata; order Ceratodontiformes; family Protopteridae; genus Protopterus; species Protopterus annectens. Next base: position 1,192,748,192 of record NC_056729.1, on the reverse strand, counting down.
TTATTCTGTGCTATTAAGTAGTAGTTAGAAATTTTTACTGCTCCATTTATAAAGTAAACTGGCATGGTCTTGTCCCTAATAATTAAAACAATCAATACATTTGATTCACTTGCATTTGTAGAAAGGCACTAGTACTAATTTATACTGTGTAACATTGACATTCAGAATCTCTCTTTTTCCATATTCCATGAACTGGGCTTTAGAGCAGTTTCATATGCCATTGATATGATGTAGGTCCCCAAGCTTGTTTTTGTGTTGTATGTCTGTCTTGGTGACATGTTTTTTTTTTTTTTTTTTTTTGGAGAAATGGTCCTACAATAAAAAATGTGATCATGTGATGCTACAATGGGTACACCCATATGTGTAGATTTTGAAGACAATTTATGTTGTGGCTCTGAGTTTTATATTATTAGATGACCATGTACACAAGATAGATTGATGAATTTCTGTTTATTTTGAGAGGCCATGTTTTCAATTTTCCATTTCTATTACAGTTTTCATGTGAAAGGCTTGGACACATTCTATAGTTTCAAAAGGATACAAATTCAATACTGTATGCATTAAGCTACATGTAAATGCTTTGAGGTGTGATATACAGAGCTTCTTCCCCGGTGTTTCTAGCTGTAGAGCAGCACAATTAAAAATTTTAGCAATAGATGAAGGCTTATATTTTTATCAAAATATAGATACGTAAACATGATAATATTGTAAGTCCCATGAATGCTGATTTTAGTTACCAGCTATTAGTGCATATTGATTTGGGTTAATGTATGTGTTTATACTTGAATGTTCATTAATATTACAAATACTACAAATAGTACTGATCTGCTAATCTACTCAGTTACCAACTCTATACATGTGATGCGCCTCAATCACCACTCCTTTATGTAACTTGCCATAATTCTGCTACTTCAAAATCTCTGACTATCATCTGCCCGTCTCCACTACTATTCTATCTCCCTTTTACATGGACCTTCTCAGTACTTCTTCATGATCTGTAACCATCTTCATCTTATAAATACTTCAGTGTCTCCTACTCTGTATCTATTTAAAGCAGATTCCATTTGAAATTGATAGACTCATAAGCTTGATGATAACTAATGACTAGACTCTTATAAGCTTGATAACTAATATTTTATTGTATTCTTGTATTAACTATCATGTTTTCATTAACTATCATATTGCTACTATTCTATGTATGCACATGTATTTTTTGATTGTCATATTATTGCTATTCTTTATGTGTATGTATATGTATTGAATAAATCTTGTATAACTGCCTCCTACTAATTCTGTAAAATGGGACATTTCTTCACAGGCCTCTGCAGAAAATGAGCCCTGTGCCCAGTCAGACTTTCTCAGTAAACGCAAGAAATAAAAAAATAAATATAATAGCTCATTAAAAATCAAAATATATTAATCAGAACTCTAATTCAGACAGCTTCACAATATATCCCAACACTTTCAACTCTTTCTTTATTGATACTATTAACTCTTTGGCCTCACACCTCTCTAGTGACAACACTAGTATCCCCGATCCTGCCACCTCCAAACTACCAGCCTTTAGGCTACAACCCATCTCCACTGCCATTATACAAAAATGTATTCACAAACTCAAACCATGCACCCCCTCAGCAGACCAACTCCCATCTGAATTCCTTCAAAAATCAGCCGCGGAAATTGCCTACCCCATATCTATTCTTATTAACAGAACCACAAATGAAGAAACCATACCTGACATCTGGAAAATCTCTCACATCATACCCTTACACAAAGGAGGTAACTCCTATGAATACTCTAATTATAGGCCCATTGCTCTCTTGTCCCCACTAGCAAAAATCATGGAAAAATGTGTCCATTATCAGTTAATGGACCACCTAATAAAAAATAACATTCTCACTCCCTGTCAACATGGCTTTAGGCCTTTTCATAGCACAACCACCGCTCTCCTCACCTTTACAGACCTTATTAACAAGAACCGAAATAATTGTACCCTGTCTTCAGCTCTCTTCATTGACCTATCTAAAGCCTTCGATATGGTCAACCACTCTGTTCTCTTAAAAATTCTTGAATCTCTCTCCTTAGAATCTAAGACTGTCCAATGGTTTTGTTCCTATCTTACAAACAGGAAACAAGCTGTTCTCTGGGATAATAAACTCTCATCCCTTCTCCCAATTTCACTCGGGGTCCCCCAAGGCTCCATTCTTGGACCACTTCTTTTCTCCCTCTTTATTAATGACTTACAAACAGCTATCCCCAGGCTACTTGTATACAATATGCGGATGATTCCACATTAATTTGCTCTGCTAAATCCATCTCTGAACTTCAAACTATTACTCAAGCTGTTTTCTCTAAAGTTGAAACTTGGTTCTCAAAACGCTGCCTACTCCTAAACGCTAAAAAAAACCAAACTCCTACTCTTTAAGCCCAGTACCAGATCCCCTCTATTAGACTTTACTATCCTATCTAACAATGGAACCATTATATCACCTGACCCCGATACCAAACTGCTAGGTGTCACGATTGACAACAACCTTACCTTTGATTGTCATATCAACAATACCATTAAATCTGTAAACAGGAAACTTGGCTCTCTTTATAGAATTAAAACTTTCTTAACCTCCCAAGCCAAAGCTACTCTTGCCCACTCTCATCTTATCTCGACTCTTCTCTATGCCTCACCAATCTATACGAATCTTAAGAAAAATAATCTCTCAAAATTATGTTCCACGTACAATAATATAGCTAGATTTGTCAATGGTCAACCCTTCAGAACTCACCACTGTCTGAATCTACATCAACTTAACTGGCTTGAATTGTCTAACATGCTGCTACAGTCTCAACTGACATTTGTCCAAAAAGCATTCTACCAACCTCAAAACACACCTATACTCTCTAATCTCATAACCCCCTACTCTAATCTGAACTCCCTCCGTTCATCAAGTAAGCTGCTAGTTACCTTAACCAAATCCAATAACCTAGCAGGTGATTCCCTTTTCTCTAACACTATTGGAAAACACTGGAATCAATTACCTACTGAACTTACTTCCATTGCATCTACTGTTCTGTTTAAACAAAAACTTAGAATTTACCTTAAAAGCCACTGGATGTGTCCCTGCTCTAATCCTGACTAAAGTAATTTGCTCCATCTAATCCATCTCTCTCTCCCTACTTTTCTTTCCATCCTGCTTCCTCTCTTTTCTTTCTATCTCTACCTCTGTGAAGTCCTCCTCTTCATCTATCCTCCTTATGGCTACAAATCTCTTCCACACTAGTATGTCTCTTTATTCTTGCTCTCTCATTTTCGCTTCTCTCTCCTTGATCTTTGAGCTCTCTTCTTGGTATTAAAACATGTTAGTTTATTCATCTGGATGTTACTTTTTCCCTAGATTGTCAACTTCCTCTTCTTTCTTTTGACAACTTTCTGTCATTTCTCTTGCCCTGCTCTTACTCTCACTATTCTTGTTTTTAGAAATAGGTAATAATGTGTATTATGATTTATTTTTTGTGCTTAAAATGTATTTCCTTTTTTAAATGTGGAGCTTTTCTCCCCGGGCCTCTGCTGAAAATGGAAATATATCCAGTTGGACTAGCCCGGTCAACAAATGTAAAATAAATAAATAAATAAATTAATATCGATTAATTAGCTTTTAACCTTGATTTTCTTATTCAGACTAGTCAAGCTTTATCAGACACATATTGATAGCTCTCTGGTTTGCTCCTTTTTCTTCCTGCACTGCAATGACAAAACATTTGTATTTACTTTTTGGTGTCCATATGTTATGCTCTGCTGAGATGGTGGGATGTATTTGCATCAATACAAACATTGAGCGTATCAAGTGTGGCACATTTGTTCATCTGTTACCCCAATTTTTCCTTGATGTGTGTGTGTGTGTGTATGTGTGTGTGTGTGTGTGTGTGTGTGTGTGTGTGTGTGTGTGTGTGTGTGTGTGTGTGTATATATATATATATATATATATATATAAATATATATATATATATATATATATATATATATATGTGTGTGTGTGTGTGTGTGTGTGTGTGTGTGTGTGTGTGTGTGTGTGTGTGTGTGTGTGTGTGTGTGTATATATATATATATATATATATATATATATATATATATATATATATATGTATGTATGTAATGTGTGTATGGGTCTACTTTTCTTTGTTGAAAGCTCAGTCTTTTGAAAAAGAAAATGACCCCATTTATGTGAAAGTGCACTTAAACAAAAGTGCATGTTTGCAAATACCTTGTCATTGAACTGGTAATATAAACAAAATAAAACACTGCAGCACCAAAGCACACTACAGTGGGGATAAGGGAATATACCTGTTTCCCCACTGTAGTGTGATCTGAGTTAGTATATACAAAAATTCAAAGATTCAAAGAAACTTTATTGTCATTTAGGAAACACAAGTGTGATCTAAACAAAATCTCGAGTGCCAGCTCTTTTACAGGAGAAAAACACAAAAAGACAGACATGATAAGTATTAAAGAATAAACAATTACTATAGTACAAAACTAAATATCTAAGTAGTAAGTAGCTGTCACACATGCTTGTACACTAATTATTACATTGGACAACTCTGACTACTAGATAATTAATACATGAAAAGAAAAGTACACTATACACAGAGGTGAGACTGGGTGATACTGCACATAAGGAAGTGACTACAATTGCACTTAAAGGAGAATATATTAATTTTAGTATGCAATAAATAAATAGAATTACTGTATGGAAAAAAGAAAAAGAATGAGAGTGTAACAATCTATTATAGTTTTGATACATCCAGATTTATGTTTGCATTAATGAGTCTTATTGCAAATGGATAAAAACTGTTCATGAATCTGGAGGTCCTGCAGCGGATACTCTATAACCTTCTAACAGAAGCAAGTTTAGTGAACCAACCATATGCTGGATGAGAAGTGTCACTCAATATTTGTGGGACCTCTTTTTACATCTCAGTTCAAAGAGCTCCTATAAGGTAGGAAGACTAGTGCCCACAATCGTTTCTGCTGTTTTTATTATTCTTTTCAGGTTATTCCTTTCAGCCATTGTGCTGTTACTGAACCATACAGTGCTGTTTGCTGGTGATAATGCTCTTGATGGCTTCTCTATAGAAGGTAATTAGAGCATTCATATAGAGCTTTGTTTTTCTCAGCCTTCTTAGTGTAGTTGCTGGTAGGCTTTTTTAATGAGCTGGCCTGTGTTTATACTCCAAGAAAGATCCTCTGATGTATGTACCCACAGGAAATTTGTAGTTTGTACTCTCTCCACTTCTTCACCATTGATCTTGAGGGGCAGGTGCATGGCAGAGCTATTTCTGAAGTCAATAATAATTACTTTTGTTTTGTTGAGATTCAGGTCCAAATTGTTGCTCTTGCACCATTCAGTCAGGGAGTTGACCTTATTCCTATACCCACTCTCATCATCACCACTTATGAGTCCTACCATTGTAGAGTCATCTTCAAATTTGATGACGTGGTTGTTGCTAACTTTCAGTGAGCAGTCGTAAAGTCATAAAGTAGAGTGGGGGGCACAGCCCCCCACGTGGGAGATGAAGAGGGGCTTGCCCTCCTGCAAAACTGCCTTTGTAGTATTTTTTTGTTTGTTTATATTAAGAGTTTGGTGAAACGGTATTTGTGAAGGTGCTCTTCTGTTTAAGTGCGCTTTCGAATAAATGGGATTGTATTTTTCTTATATAGATATACCTATATATATATATATATATATATATATATATATATATAAGATTTTTTACATAAGTTGTTTGCTTTTTATACTAAAGCTATTAATCCAGTGTCTCAAATGAAAATGTATCATAGACAGCTGGTCATTTTGATAAACAAACTTCAAAGCACATACAGCATATATAAATAAATAATTTTGTGGGATTTATAAGCTTTTAAATCAAAATGCCTAGAATATTCATTTTAGCCATGAGACCCATGATCCCAATATTGGTTATGGGAATGCAGCACTGTTGGGAAGACATTAGAAATGTTGTATTAAATTGTTTTATAAGGCAGTAAATTCTAAAAATATTTTCCTGCTAGTGTGCATCCACTCCATCTTTTGCAGTCCCTGCCATGTGATCACTGCCTCAGAACATGATAAAATACAATAAAAAATGTATTACTTCAGGGTGAAAAAAGTGCCAGATGTTTATCAGAAAATGGGTATGATGATGAAGTTCAAGGAATTCTAAGTTTTTTGATATAAATAAAACAGTGTAAGGTACAAAATGTGATTTGACATAATTAAGAAAATTGATTCCTGTTTGTACTCTGTCACTACATAGTCAAATTTTTTGACCAAGCTAGGAAAATCATAGGATAAAACTAATATTTATTTACCTTTGATGATAAAATGAGAGATATTCTGCCAATTGATTCTTGTTTTTCTTTTATTTTCAGGAAATCCCATAATATAAGGGAAATTCTCTCACAAAATAAGTCCTATAAGTGTGTGCGTTTGTGTATATGTGTGTAAAGATGCTTGTCCATACCATATGTTCAGTACTTGTAACCAAGTGCACTCGGAAGAAAAAGTCAGTAAAGTAGTTAGGGATTATGCAACATGTTAACTGCAAATCACAGAATCGTGTTTATAGCAAATTTTCTTTCTGTAAATAAAATATGATGCATATCATAAGCTAAGTGAACCACTAAAAATATGACTTCAGCCCTACTTTATGGGTATAATGAACCTTTTCTATTCGACTTGTTACAAATTCAAGACATTTCATTCCATAATTTCAATATTTCCTTTGTCAGATTTTGTATTTTGGGTTTTTGCTGTTTCCAGAGATCAAGAAACTTTAAATTGCTTTTGAATGAATTAAAGAAATAGCTCTTTTTAAATATAAAACTTTGTCAGCAACATGTTTAAGGACAGAACTGGAAAGCAAAAATCTAATATGTTGAGCTAAGAACTTTAAAACATAATTGGCAGGATTCACAAAGCCTCCGTGTAAGTGTTACAAGGCTTACACGGAGGCTGCAGTTAAACGGTGTGACGTCAGCATGTCATGCATATGCATGAGGGCATGCTGAATCACACCTAAGGCTTACACGGTCCGTGGAAGATAATAGGGGGCGTGTCCGTAGGCCGAGCCCTGCAAATGGACACGCCCCCAGAAGAGTAAAAGTCCCGATAGTAAACCCCCATGACAGAGTCCATGGAAATGTGAATAAACATAACACAACACATGCCCCCACAGACTATGAACATAAAATATATAAATGAACATGTTATAATTTTGTTTTTTAAATTATAAAGATGTTTGCCCGTGAGTGCGCTCGTTTGTGTGGGCATGCCCGTAGCTTAGTCACAGTTAGCAGTCAGTGGAAAAGCATATAAAAACTAAATATGCAAAGTAAGCCAAAAAGCAATAGCGTAGCGGTAGAGACATCGTCTGAAGAGCAGGCCGTCATGGTTTGAGACCCTACAACATCAATTTTTATTTTTAGTGAAATAAGCACGAAACAAGTCCCTGACATATATGTACACATATAAAATTATATTTTATGTAAAATGTAATGAAATGGACCATTTATTTTGAAGAAATGTGAGATAACAAAATAATAAAAGATGCCAGATGTGCCTATAGCTGAGCTACAGTTTAACAAGTTGAATGCATCTGCCCGTAGGTGAGCAGTGGTTTAACAGGTGTAGAATGAGTGTCCGAAGGTGAGCAGTGGCTTAACAGGTGCAAAATGAGTGCCCCTAGGTGAGCAGTGGTTTAACACACTGAAACTGTGTGCCCCTAGCTGAGCTGAGCTTAATATGTGTGCTGACAGCCAAATGAAGTGTAAACCAGCGTAACCCATTTGCGCGGAGCTGCGCACCGTGCCAACAAGCTAACCGACGGGCAACATTGAGCAAGCTGTAACAAAACTGCCTTTACACAGACACACCTCCTAGCCTGTGTAGACAGTCATAAAATATAAAAAGCAGTGGCCAGGTTCGAACCCAGGATACCATGCACCATAGTCAAGGTATTGAACCACTAAGCCATGACAGCTGTACTTAGAAATGCAGTAATAACAAATATATAGGAATGAATAGAAAGAGGAGCATGACAAAGCAGGTTTTGTGAAGCTCATACAATTCCAAAATGACCAATCACAGATAAGTGTGGGAAAAACGGCATATATAAGCCCCATAGGTGGGAATGCACAGCATAACCGATTGTAGAACTAACTTGCAGCCAGAATGTCAGGAGTAGGTGAGGGTAGTTGCTTTCGAGCACAGAGGTGGGGCATTGAGGAGTCCAAATATATGGTTTGGCTCCTTGTCCACAATCATGAGGCCCAACTCATGCAGGGCCAGGTCCTGTGGGGAGCATATAGGGCTGAGGCGTGGGACTGGTTGGCTCATGATCTTACCAGTGCCACAGGGATTCCAAGGACTGGTGAGCAGGTCTGTCACCACCATGCGGACCTGAAGAGATGGAAGCAGGACCAACTGAACCTTTGGATCCAGGAGGCCCGGCAAATGCCAACGCCCCACTACTGAGTAAGTTACATCTAATTATTTATGTAAGAAATTAACCTAGCTGATATTATGGAGATGTGTATTCCAATATTACTTTATTTATATTACAGCTGCAGGTGTCCGTTCTGCGAACCGCAGAGCCTATGGCGATAGGCTGGTGCGGTTGCACCACCAGGCAGGTCAGTAATCCTCTCCCTGTAACTGTAAATAAATATAAAAGTATGACAGTTAGTAAAATAGTGCAGTGTAGTCACTAAGTAATAAAATGTGCAAGTAACAGTGTAAGAGGGTTTGCAAGTATTGCTTGATTACAAAAGTGTGTTGCAGTCTGTAATCCAAACAGAAAAATGAAAATATCTGAAATAAAGTCTGAAATAAAGATGTCCCACCTGAAATATAATAGTACACAACCTGCAGCAGGCTGAAAAGTACAGCTGCAGAAGCTGAGTAAAACACATGTGTGAAATATATCCCTGTTGAAATACTGAAACATGACAGAAATGAGACTGTTGGAAAGGATTGTAATAACTACAGGTGAAACATGTCAATAAAGCCTAGAAGTAAGTACCATCCTGAATTGTAAAAATAAAACAAGTGAGAGAGTGTGAGAAAGAGTTATGAATCCACCAATAAAGTAGTAATAACTCCTGAATAAAGTATACTGCAGTCAGTACAAAATGTAATGAATGTGACAAGCAGAACCAAACTGTGAAATGTGTTCAAAATGTTCCTGCAGCTGGAATGTGTATCCCAAAATCTGGATATGTTGCTCTCAGTCTGCAATATGCAGATAGTATGGTTGTCTGAAATACCAAACATCCACAGTTGTCTATAGCTTTATAAAGCAAATGTAGCAGGATGATGTAGCTGAACAGAGCCAGATATGAACGTGTATGAATAAAAATGAAAATGTATATTGATGTAGCAGTAACATTCCTATCACCAACTTGAAGTAGTTATCACATAGGAAACTGTAGGTAGAACTGTAGTGTGTATATATCTGCAGCTATTAGAAATGTACAGCAAATGTATTGGTATTTGAAGTTGTTAATTATATTTTCTTCACCCTACCCTATAACCACATATAATCCATTGCACATGAAATTGGTATGTGCAATCACAATTAACACCCCTGGACATTTGTCCTGTTGGGTCATACATATTTGCATGTACGTTGATGCATCTGCCCTGTTCATACATCCAAACCTGATGGCCTATTGCCATCAATCAGCCCTGCATGTTGTTGGACTGTGTATTGCTTTTCAAATTATGCATGTGTTATGCTCGCTGTTCAATGGTGTGAATATCTGGGTGTTTGGTTAATGGGAATACTAATGCATGCTGTTACAACTAATTGTGAATGGTATTGTATGCTACTAACCCAAACTGTCATGACATAATGCAAAACATAGGACGACAGGGAAGGCGGGTTCCAGTGGACCCACCTCTCCCACCTCAGCTGGCGAGTGCACCTGGCAGTAGTGCCCAGTCTGGACCCTCCTCTGGTGGCCCTGTGCCACCTGCACGTGGAAGCGCTGCAGGGGATGGGGCTCATCCCCCCTCTGCAAGTGTGGCCGGAGGAGAACCACCACTCACCCTCCATAGGGTCCAGACTGTGGTGCGTAGGGAGATACAGGAAGCTGTTCGTGGGCCCCTACACCAGCTTGAGGCACAGATGGTACAGCTAATGGGCATGCCTGCTGCCCAGCCTACACAGCCCCCAGCACAGCCCTGTCCTGGGCAGTGAAGGCACAGTGGCAACTGCCCAGGGGTGGGGATATCAGTTCCACTGTTGCCATCTGTGGGCTCATGGGCTCTAGATATCCAAACATCTGTCCCATCAATTGTGTAACCCCCCCACACATGTCATACACCGCCCCTGTATGTGTCTTGTTTGTCTTGTCTGTTGACCTACCCAACCTACCTCCCCAGCTATACCGACTTCCTTTACCTGACATACCACTCTCACCCACAAAAAAATTACGCCCCATACATAGCTGCCCATTTCGCACACATGTCTGCTGGACATGGAAACTGTCAATTACAAGTGGCTGTACAACAAGTATTATTGTTGTCCTTACACCTCTCTTAGGGGTGGAAGGTTTCAAATGTCACACCAAATTACAAACATATGCACAGCTGTTGCTGATGAAAAAATGGGCAGCTATGGGCCTTACCTACATCCCTCCTGCAAAACCCAAGCTTGTTTCCCTACTGTCTTACCCTCTTTGTGACCCCTTTTTCACCACTTTCCTGTCTCCCCATTTTCATTTCTTTCAAAGAAAATAGCGCGGGTGTGCGCAAGAGTAAGCACTTTTAAGCGGTTGTGCGCGGAGCTGAATGCCAGTGCACATGCGTGAGCTCCGCGCAAACCAGCACTGACCCAGTTACAACTGCTTAAAAGTGCCTTAGTCACTCTGAATGACAGGTCCTGTAGTCTGTTCAAAAGCAAAATAAAATCCCACTGTTAGTCCCGAACCCAGGACCTTGGAAACAGTAGTCTGCATGACTTACCACTAAGCCATGACTGTTATATAAGAACATTGTGCTACACAAAATATATCATGTAATAGTAGGAATGAATGTAAAGGGAATATAGGATGTGTTGTACACAAAGCATGTCATGTATATTTACTGTCAAATCTAGTGGATTTCTATAATAGTAGTGTGCGAACAGAAACAGCCATGCTAGTTGGTAGCTAGTAGGTAATAATGTCACTGTAGCACCTTGCAAGCCACACACATACTCACAGCAGGATAATCACTGTCCATACCCCACAACCTCTTACAGGAACACATCTGGACCAAGTAATAAAATATGTGGAGCAAAGGGCCAAAAACAGGGAAACATTCCAAATAATGTTACAACAAACTTAGACAGTTCAGAGAGTAACAGGTTCTGCATTTTGTTGGATATTTGGAAGGGTATGAAGTCTGAAACTTGAATGTTTGTCACTATATTCTGACTTAAGCCCAGAGTGATTTGCAAGAAAGAGCTGTTCATGAGATATAGACCAAAATATGAAGCAGCAATGTGGACAACCTGCAAATATCTGTACACTTGCGAGGTCTGACACTGCCATATTTGAACAGTTAAGAGCCTAGACATAGCAACAGTGACTGAGTTACAGGGATGCCCCACAGACTCCATGTGAAATGTACAAACAGTAGGCAGAAAGGTGTTACAACACATGCAATGGCAACTATGAAGTCCTGAAAGTATGCATCACTTGCACGGCAGAAATAGTGTAGTAATACATATGCTCATGCTATCCCACAGTCACAACTGCAGAATACCAGACAATTTAATGGGTGTACCCCACTGATATGTACCATTCCATGAGGCAGATAAAAGATGCAACTGAGAGTCTCTGGGGCCTGCTCAGCAGCATACAAAAATACCCTAATAGATGTCAAGGCCCACACCATGGCCAGACCACACTGCATGCAGTAACTCCCTAGCAGATATAGCAAGCATTCCAAGGTGTGAATGTACATGGAAAATAGGAAAGCCACAGCAACACACTACAGTCAAGACACCTAGCAGGCATACAAGTAGTGAATGTAAAGGGCAAATATTGAAGCCATAGCAACAAAGTGCAAGAGCCACTGCTATACACCAGTTACACCACATGTCCCACAGGAAAGCACACACACCCACATTAACAGTAGTAGTAGTAGTCTTAGGTGTCAGTGTACATACACACTTAGTACAGGAAACTGGAGAAATGAATGGAGAAATGTTAATCTACAACACAGCCGGAAATATGAGAGAGATACTAACCTTTACACTCGCAGAACAGTGTCCACAGCATACCAGCATGGTCCCTGCTCTTAAAATCTGAAAGGGCTATGCCTATCTCACATACCTTTTTATAGCACTGTCCTGAAATGACAGTGAGAACTGCAATCAGTACACAACTGGCTGCATGCAATTAGCAAATGTTGGCTAACAATTGGTGCAGAGGCCATCACATGGACATATGCAAATACCTACAAAAGCATGCTGTACTCCCAGTCCACACATGCAATACTTTCATTGCACCCTGTGGAGGTAGGGAGAGACAGAGAGAGAGAGAGAGAGAGAGACAAAGAAAAAAAAAATTAAACATACACAAACAAAACCGGTCAGCAACAACCACCTGAAAGCAGACAACTGGCAAGTGGAGCAGCAGGACACAAAACCAGACAGCAACACAAGCAGCTGTGACAAACACAGGTAATGTAAAGTAATACTATAAAAGTCTACATAATGTGAACCCTCCATATGTGTCATTGGTCTGTATCCATATGTATATGAAGATTTGTAAAGGGCAGGGGACATACAGCAACTATCAGTGAAGGCTGTACATACATATGTGTGTGAGAGCATCTATGTGCACATACCAATGTAGTTTGAATGTAGGTTGTAGTGCAATGTACAAAAGTAGGTTTCACAGTTATGTATGTGTAGCAGTATGTTAGTGTGTGTATACAGTTTTGTAAACAAACATGTTGATATACCTATCTATCATATGGATATGTATGTATGTCAATATATGTATGTATGTATATATATATATATATATATATATATATATATATATATATATATATATATATATATAATATGCATATATGTATACATACATAGAGAGAGATGTAGGAATACATAGACAGATGTAGATAGATAGAATATGTACAAACATATATATGTAATACACACATACAGATATAGATATATGTAGATACATATACATAGACAGACAGATCTGACTATCTACAGGTATGACTGTATATGACGATCTCACTCCCCTGTCCCACCCCTCTGTCATTCTCACCCCCTCTCTGTCACACCCCCCTCTCCATATCTATAGCAATATATGTACATCAATATATATATATATATATATATATATATATATATATATATATATGTGTGTGTGTGTATATGTATACAGATATATATATATATATATATATATATATATATATACATAGAGATATATCTATATACATACATATATATATATATATATATATATATATATATAGAGAGAGAGAGAGAGAGATGTATATATATTCTGTGAGGCACATGTGTACAGATGTATTGCAACAGGTGCCTGGTGACAAAGGCATGGAGTGAACACCAGTGTCAAAACTGGAGTACCATACCCCATTCCAAATCACCTACACCAGTAACCACCAGATATGTGATTGGCTGTCCACCACTGCATGTGTCAGGGGTGAACAGGGTCATAAACGTGTACAATAGTCCCCCCAATTATATGCACAGTGGCACACTATTCCTGGAAAACCTGCATATGGTATGTGTCAACAGACATGGTGTGTCAGCTATGGACATGTAGGTCAGTGTACCCCTCCACACCACAAAATGGCTGCCACGGTATGTATCTCACATGACAGCTACAGATATGGAGAAGGACACAATGACATGTACAACACTGTGACAATGCACTCAAATACATTACCAATGCACAGTGACTGACAACACCACAGAGTACACACATACTACCCACATAGAGGTTACAACTCCTGGATTTACATACTTAAGTCGCACCCATGACAGATGTCCAACAACCATAGTGACACCTCACACCATCCACAACCTAAATGACTGCTGTGTGTCATCCATGACACTGCAATAGAGAGCATGTAAATGGCCAGGTATCAGTGCTCAGCCAACAACTTTGCAACAGTACCTGGCACACTCCATATGACTCTGCAATAGAGAGCATGTAAATGGCCAGGTATCAGTGCTCAGCCAACAACTGTGCAACAGTACCTGGCACACTTCTGATGACAGTGCCCAGTCTGGGTTGGTAATGGATATGGTCCGTAGCACCCCTGCAAGGCACAGGTTCCTACCCACAGATAAGACATACCCTGCAATAAACCACACAGTGTTAAGAAGCAAGACTCCCCATGAGTACATGTCACACATACCCCTGCTGAATGTTAGATAGGTAATATGCCATATGAGTCACCCTGTGTAACTGTTTGACAGCAGCAGGTAACATCACATCACATGTGTCACAATGGTCAGGGTAGCAGAACAGTATGCTGCTATAGTGCCAGGGGCAATAGCATATTGTATTGTAGTGTAATGTATTGTATTGTGTTGTATTGTATTGGTATGTAGACATGCCTCCTTCGTGTAGTGGAACCACTGCTGTTGTGCACCAGTGTACAGGTACATATCCTGTAGTCAGGCTAGTGTTACATTGCACTTCTATATGTGTGTTTAGCTCCTCTTGGAGTTCATGTAGCATGCAACCAGGATAGCATCTGGTCCCATTCATGTTGTGTATCCTGCTTTCCTGAGGGCGGCTCTCACATGGACATCTGTGATGACAGGGAGGTTACAGTCAGCTGGGATAACTATGTCTTATTTTGGGGGAGAGGGAGGGGGGAAACCTGCACTGAACCTGTCTGCCACAATGTTGCCAATATCTGTGGGTTCAGGGAATTATTTGTTGTTGTGTACTAATTATGAGCATAGTGGAGGGTATCTGACCAGGTTGCTAACATAACTAAAGAAGGCCTTGTGGTTATCTGTAGTGTCCCTGTTGACTTCCCTCTTAAAGTTGCCCATGGATGTTTGTATGTGAGAAAATAGCCCCTTACTAGTGCTGATCAGACATGCCTTCCCTTTATGGAATTATGCTCTGTCTTGCAGTAGCTTCCATCTTTTGTTATACAATCTGTCTATGGCTGGGGTCCACCAGACAGGATGCTGTCCCTTTGTGGAGCATGTCTTGGTCTTAAATGGGATTGCATGATCCATGCATTCTCGGAGATGTCCGTAGAAATAATTTGTGAAGAGGTCAGCATTGTGGGTTGTGTCTTCCACTGGCCCAGTGGGCTGAAAGGATACCATGTCACTGTTACAAAGTGTAAAGTTTGCATTTGAAATGTTATTCACTATAGTCGTTTGTGCTGGTGATGGAGGTGGGATATGTATATCCAGGGCAATTAGTTTCTGGTCAGCTCACAGTAGTTGATGATGTACCCCATACAGTACCTCGATACAACCCCCCAGAGTGAGGAGGTGCTTTGGACCTGAATCAGTGTTCTGACTGCTGGGGCTTGGTAGTATGTCATATGGAGTGTGCCAGGTACTGTTGCACAGTTGTTGGCTGAGCACTGATACCTGGCCATTTACATGTGTATCCACCAATAGACAGACATATGCTATATATGTGAGATATGTTGTATCACAACAGTCGAGTAGCATGTGTAGTATGTGTGCCAAATTCTGCTGACATATTTAGCTGATATCATGTCATTTCCTTTTTCAGGACTATGGCTCACCAGCGCAATCCAGCTTACTCAGCAGCTGAGGATGAGGAGATACACCAGAGCCTGGTGCGGGATTATGCAATACTCTTTTCCCGCACCAGCCAGAATCAGCAGGAGAGGGCTGGACTGTGGCAAGACCTGGTCCATTGGGTAAATGACATAGGCACGCATAATAGGACATATGAGCAGGTACGACATCACTGCAGTGATTTAATCAGAAATGTCCACCAGCGTGCGTCAGATATCCACAGGCAGCAGGTTGCCACAGGTGGTGGGATGGCTACACATCCCCCACTCACCAGACTGGAGGGACTACTCATAAGTGTTGTGGCTCCAGCCCACCAACAACAACAGCATCAGCAGACATGCATTATGATGGAGGCTGGAGCCACGCAGCAAGACTACGAGCGTGCAGGTAATATGCCATATGTATAGTTGACTGTTGTGTACACTGGTATTTAATGCATGTGTGAGGTGTGTCCTTGGTTTGTAGCTGTCATCATAATATTTAATGTGCAAGTGTGATAATCTCAATATCAGCAGCTGACCTGTGAAAGGCGACTGTTGTGCTACTGACCTGTATCATACTCAGTAACAATGGCACAGTTGTGCCTACTGACATTAGTTTCCTCACTTCTGCAGGTCCCTCTGGTGTAACAGCAATGCAGCCTATCCATGCTGGTGAGTGTGTATTAACAATACCTTTAATAGTCTTGATAGTAATAGTAATATTAGGCTCACTGAGTAGTGCTCTGTGTATGCATGCAGGTGTGTCTGTGTCTGTGTGTTGACATCTCGCATACTGAGTAGTGTGCAACTGTGTGCAACTGTGTGCAACTGTGTGCATGTGTGCATGTGTGCAACTGTGTGCATGTGTGCATGTGTGCAACTGTGTGCATGTGTGCATGTGTACATGTATGCACCTGTGCATGTGTGCATGTGTGCATGTGTGCACGTGTTGTGCATGTGTGCATGTGTGCATTTGTGCACCTGTGCATGCGTGCACCTGTACATGTGTGCATGTGTGCATGTGTGGACCTGTGCATGTGTGGATGTGTGCATCACTGGTAATATTGTGCAGACATTGTAAACTGTGTTTCCTGTTTCCCTCCCACAGGTTCTGGTGCTGCTCTGGTGTCATGCAGCAGGGAACCTGAATCAGGTGCCATGGGTACTGATAATGAGGACATCTGTGTAATGGCACAGGAAGGTATGCCAGGGTCCATCACTGGTCAGCCAATTGACAGTACGCAGCTGTCAACCCCATCAATGCGCACAGTTATCCTGCCAATACACCCTTTGTCACCAATGTCCCTAGGTGATGGACAGGATACAGTGGGCATTGACCAGGGTAATGTGGTATCTGTGGCACATGCATCGCCACACAGCAGCCATGGGCATGGACCTGAGATGGTACCACACAGACAGATGTCCAGGGGTTCTCGTGGGAGCATCCGTGGGCGTACTGCCCCTGTCAGACGTGCCCACAGAGGTCTTACAACCTCAGCTATGTTTCGGGCTGTCATGCAGGCACAGTCACGTATGGAATGGTACACCAGACAGGGTCTGAGGGAGCTGACAGCATGTCACACAGCCATGACTGACAGTATGCGTGACATTGCAGCTACCATCCGTAATTTCACCGATGTCATAGACAGACGTTGTGGGGACATATTAGACCAGTTCCACAACTACATGTCCATGAGCCAGGGCGATGGTGGACGGTTGAGGCATTGACGTGGGCATATGCCAGCAACAGCAGCAGCTGGCAGTAGTCGCGGATGACAACAGGGCCACAGCCGCCCCCATAGTGCCAGCAGCAGCCCCAGCAATGCTGGGTCTGTGCTGTCATCAGACCGCCCCAGGAGACCATGTGCACGTGGCTCTGGCCAGGCCCGACAGGGATCTGTGCCCAGTCAACGAACACCTGCTTCTGATGACAGTACCCAGTCTGGGTTGGTACTGGATACGGTCCGTAGCACCCCTGCAAGGCACAGGTACCATGTCCGTGGACAGAGACACTGATCTGTATGACCTGGCAGGTACAGTCTGTGGCTGTCCACAAACACCAGTATATGGCAGCCATGAGGTGGAACTGTGTGCATCCATACACACATGTGAATTGACAACACCTAGGGCTACCGCATACATGCACACACTGCATCAACATTGCCCCACCTTGTACTGCTGTCCCGCACCAACACACATACACATACATGTCAATTGGTGGTATTGGTGGCTGACTCAGGCATACCAATTTCACACCCTGCGCATATGATGAAACTGCGTCACCTCCTGCAATCTGTAACATCAGTGCAGGTACAGGTTAACATGTTGCTGATGCACAGGGTGACTACATAGACATGTAGTAATAGTATCATGTTGTTAACAGTACTGTGTGCAGATATAATTGTGGGTATAGCCAAGCATGCCTGATGCAGTAAGGGTATGATTGTCATGTAGTGTTGTCTACACCCATGGTAAGTATCATAGTGTATCATCTGCACATGTTGGCATACTGGTGGTAAGGATGTCAACAGAAGGCTACATATATAGGTAGCACAGGGGATAAGGTAATGAAAGTATTGATACGCAATGATGGACATGTCAACTGCAAGTGGCATGTTGCCCACACTGGACTCTGCAATGCGAATGTATGAGGATGTTGATATGTGTGCAGTACTAGACGACTGGTACAGGACACACAGGAGCACCCTAGCACTGCAAGCTCATATCTCATACCATGTTAGACAGCCCCAACACACAAAACTAACTGTCACAGGAAGGAGAGTCCCCATACATGTCAGGGATACTGTGGTGGCAGGCCAGGTAGCATACATCTTACCAAGTATGGAACCACTGAGTGAAGGCTCAGTGTCTATTTGACATGTGTATTACTGCAGGTATGAGCACCTGGGTTTCCATCCAGTTATTGTACATCCTGACGGTACATGGTCTGCACACTTGTGTGCGCTGAGACTGGACCCTAGCCATCTGACCTGTGTATTTCCATGTACATGTGTATAGTGCCTGCCTATTTGCACTGTTACCTACTGGAAGTTGTACAGCTTGTTTGTTGTACAATGGACTACATGCAGCCCTGCTTACTGTAGCTTTGTTTGCATGCATGTTTGCTTGCAGTTACCCTGGAACACTGATCCCACCTGCAATGCAGAGTTACAGAGCTTCTGTGGACTCCTAGTGACATCTGCATAGCTTACTATATATATGTCCATGTCTCACTTGACAGAACATCACTGTTTGTCCTGTTCACATGTACGTTGCCTGTGACACATTGCATATGACTTACCTGGCATTTGTCCATGTGAGCAGTCATATATGCCAGTGCTAACTAATCACAGACACTACACCCTCACATACTCACCTTCTGTTGAACCACCTGCTCCACTAGGGATGGCTTGCACCTGTCACCCCTGGGCTTTCCAATATTGGCAAAGGCTCTTGCTACCCCCATAATGGCTTTTTTAGGCAAGGCTCAAAGGACAAACCCACCTCCATAGGTATCACAAGGGATAAGAATAAGAGTAATGCTACTCAACGCCAGAAGTCTAAACCTCAAGATGCACACACTCAAAACTCTCCTTAGCATGGAGAACATCGATATCTGTGCAGTAACAGATACCTGGTTCAGGGCTGCTGAGAGCACCCCAGCACTACCAGGTTATACCTCATACCATGCCTTTCGGCCCCAAAATTTGGAGCAAACCACAAAAGGAGGGGGAGTATCGATATTCATCAAAGATACCCACACATCCAGGTTGGTGGCAAAGCATGAAGCATCAGAGACTATCCATGTGCAACTAACAGTGGGTAAAACTGCCTTCCAGGTTATAGCCTGCTACAGACCACCCTCCCAAACCCAGGAACCCCACTCAGCCTTCCTGAGAACACTGGAAAATATGAAGGTCTCTCCAAAAACCAATATATTGGGTGACTTCAACTACCCAAACATAGACTGGGAGCATTACTCTAGCTCCAACACCCTAGCCCAAAGGTTCCTAGAATTTATAAACTCAAATGCTATGGAACAACTTGCTACCACTCCCACAAGAGGGGAAAACATACTGGACCTGATCATCACCAACATGGGGACTCTATGCTCCAGACCAGATGTGTATCCCTCACTGGTAAGATCAGACCATAAACTAATCTTACTGGATATTCACATCCCAATCCCACCACCTTCCCAGAAAACCACAGTGAAGACCTTCTCTAAAGCAAATTCACACTCCTCAAAACCGAGGTGGAATACTTCAAAGCCCCCAGGCCTGTGGAAAATACGGCCCAGACCGCAGAATCCTCTATAAATGCATTCTATGGACACCTTCAGGAATGCATGGATCATGCGATCCCAAATAAAACCAAGACCCAATCCTCTAAAGGCAGACGTCCTGTCTGGTGGACCCCAGCCATAAACAAACTATACAATAGAAGGAGGAAGCTACTAAATGATAGAGCAAAATCCCAAAAAGGGAAGGCATCACTGATCAGTATTAGCAAAAAACTATGGGCACTCATAAAATTGTCTAAGGCCAGCTTCGAGAGGACATTGCACAAGACACTAAGGATAATCACAAGTATTTCTTTAGTTATGTTAGGAACCTGGGTGGTAATTCCCAGATATGCTCAGAATTAGTCCAAAATGACAAAAGAAACACCGAACCCAGAGACATTGCCAACATCCTAGCTGACAGGTTCAGCGCAAACATCCCCCTTCCACACCAAAAGGGCAAATATCTATCCCAGAAGATTGCTGCCCCCCCCTGACATCTCAGATGCTCAGGTAAGAGCCGCCCTCTCCAAAGCAGAAAACACAGCATCAATGGGACCAGACAGTGTCCCGGGCTGTGCCCTACATGAACTCCAAGAAGAGCTAAACCCAAACATAAAACTACTGTTTGATCTCAGCCTTATTACAGGATATGTGCCCAAAGAGTGACGTACAGCAACAGTGGTCCTTCTCCATAAAGGTGGTTCCCCAACGGATCCTGGAAACTATCACCCCATAGGCCTGACTAGCTTGGTCTGCAAAGCTACGGAAAGGATCATCATGGACCTCATAAATAAAGATATTGGGGACCTACAGACACTGGATACTACCCAGTTCGGCTTTGTTAAGGGCAGATCCTGCCACTTAAACCTGGTTGATTTCTTTGAAACAGTCACCAAGGCCATTGACGAGGGGAAAGTGACCCACACAGCCTACCTGGACCTCGCAAAAGCCTTCGATACAATACCCCACTTTGGCATTATAGAGAAGCTCACCAGCTTAAATATTAACCTTTATGTCACTAGATGGATTGCAAACTGGCTCAAGGACAGAACTCACATGGTTAGAATTTCTGGAGCCATGTCAGACTCCAAAACAGTTACAAGTGGTGTTCCACAAGGCTCAGTCCTGGGACCTCTTTTGTTCGGTATATATCTCTTGGAGGTACAGGCCAACACGGAAGGACTGTGGCTGACCAAGTTCGCAGATGACTGCAAATTGGTCGACATAATCGACTCTCCAGCCGACACAAGCATCCTCCAAAAGGGCCTCATAAAAAAGACAACTGGTGCCAGAGCCATGGCCTCAAGATAAATGCCAAACAGTGTATAGTCATCCCCTTTGGCAAAAATAAAGTGCCTACAAATTACCACATAGGTGGTAATCCATTAAGTACAAAAGAAGTAATTAGGGACCTGGGGACCCAAGTTGATAGCAATCTCTCATTTGACAACCACGTGGCCAAAGTGGTTAGAAAAACATTTTATATAGCCCACCTCATCATGAAGGGATTCACATCTAGATCAGGGGAGGTCATTGTGCCTCTTTACTCATCCCTCAGCAGGCCCATAATTTAGTACAATGCCCCTGTTGTGATGTACCTTACCAGACACCTGCAGCAACTGGAAAGACCCCAAAAGTACCTCACCAAGAGGATCAAAGGGCTCAAACAGATGCATTATGCTGCCCGGTTAAAGAAACTCCAGCTCTACTCAGTGGCATACCGCCTGTTCAGAGGCGATCTGTGCCTGACGTATAAAGCCATGTCCAACCCAGAATTAATGGACATGCTGCACCTCAGAATATCCAAATCCCATCGAGCTACACGCTAGAGAGATTAGAATCTCAGCACTGACATAAATAGGACATGCTGGAGGAACAGATTCATAACCCAGAGGCTCCCTTCACTCTGGAATACAATCCCAGTCCAGGTTAGGCAGAGTCCCTCATTGACTCTCTTCAAGAGGAATCTTGATGAGTGGATGGGAGATTGTAGGTTTACCCCGGGTATCACTTCTGTGTCACTGTTAGACAGAGGCACAGTATACTAACCTCGGAAAAGGGCATAGCAAATTAATTTAAAATGGGTGGCGAAAGCCAAACACATTCTGGCTAGGCTTATAAATGCCCTAGGGCAGATAGCCTAGTATGAACCTATGAACCTATGTACCTTGTTCCCCATTGGCCCTATGTGCTCTTAATCACCATGGCAATCACAATGCTATGGTAGCATGTGCAAAGGTCACTTGTCAGTCACTTCTATGGTACAGTTGTGGTATATGTGGGTCATGTGGCAATGTCAAAGCTGCCACATGTACACAGTAAACCCTCTCCCCTACACATGGACGTACAACACATGTATGAGATGCAACCACATAGCCAAACTGGGACGAAGCACTCCGAACCCAGTACTGGCATAACCTGTCACGTGGCATGAAATACAACAGTGACTACAATACCAGTCTGATGTAGACCTACACTGACAGCAATCCAAACATGTGCACACACTGGGCCATTCGTGGAGCCTCAGAATACCATCCTGCCTGAGCAGCAGACACCTCTGCAGCTGGCACACAGGCATACGTTAAGCCAGAACACAGCACATGCAACACATAGCACACAAATCCTGTGTGCCAAACAGTCACAGCTTGTACGGCTAGACAACACACCTGCTACAGTTGTGTTAGGTACCTTTATTGTCTGGTACAGTGAGGTCCCGCTCACCAGGCTGGACAAGGCGAAGGTCACAGTGATATGCCCGTGGGGCACTATGGTCCACCACATAACACAAGCATACAGGTCAGTCAGAGGCATGGACACATATGACTCAGTCATTGTCCATGCCACTATGGTTGACCTGTGATGTACCTCCCTGGACTACATGATAGGGAACATGGAAGGGCTCTCTGAGCATGTGGCACAGGCTGGTATGACACATGGGAACTATTGAAGGTCACAGGTACATATGTGTATTTGGCACACACACATCATCTGTGTCCATTGCCATTACTGGTTTAATCAATGTCATGAATTATTGTGAACAACCCACACACATGGGCATTCTGTGTTACAAAAACACATGTGGCATGCGTGGAATTCAAAGCCATAACTAACTGTGCTATGACAGTAGTGAGAGATGCAGTAGCAGAGCATGCTATTTGCATTACTGGGAGATTTGGCCTCTTCCGCTGTACTTGTAGGGTGCTGACATCATCTCTGTGCAGAGATTGGAATATGCAGCAGCTGGTGTGTTGTACTGGTTGGCAAAAGGGTCAGTTCTCTCACACGTAATTGCATACACCCTACTTCCACCACACACACACACACACACACACACACACACACACACACACACACACACACACACACACACACACACACAGGATTCAAAGCCCTACCTAACTATGTTATGACACTCAAGATGGACAGATTAGCGGAGTGCACTATTCGCATTACTGGGATGTTTCCCTTCTCCTGCTGTACTTATAGGGTGCTGACATCATCAGTGTTTAGAAAGGGGAATGTGCATCCTGTCGTGTGTTCTCCTACTTGCCAAAAGGGACATTTCCCTCACACAAAATTGCACACAAACTAACCCCCCTCACCCAAACACTTGCAGGATTCAAACCTCTACCTAACTATGATATGACACTCAAGACGGATGCATTAGCAGAGCGCACTATTTGCATTTCTGGGAGGTTTCCCTTCTCCTGCTGTACTTTTAGGGTGCTGACATCATCAGTGTTTAGAAAGAGGAATGTGCATCCTGTAGTGTGTTCTCCTAGTTGCCCAAAGGGACAGTTCTTTCATACAGATTTGCACACACACTAACCCCCCACCACACACACACTGAGCATTTGCAGGATTCAAACCCCTACCTAACTATGTTATAACACTCGAGATGGACACATTAGCAGAGCATGCTATTCGCATCACTGGGAGGTTTCCTTTCTCCTGCTGTACTTATAGGGTGTTGACATCATCAGTGTTTAGAAAGGGGAATGTGCATCCTGTAGTGTGTTTTCCCAGTTGCCAAAAGGGATATTTCCCTTACACAGACTTACACACACACACTGAGCATTTGCAGGATTCAAACCCCTACCTAACTATATTATGACACTTGAGGGAGATGCATTAGCAGAGTGCACTATCAAAATTACTGGGCATCTGTTCTGCACTTGCAGTATTTATAGGGTGCTGACATCATTATTTCTAGAGAGGTATGTACATCTAGTACTACCTGTCAGGTGTGGGATAGCATATATATGCATTTACAGCCACCTACTTCAGGGTCAGATATGCACATCGCACTGGCAGGTTATGTTCTATACCATGCTTCGTGACCACAGGACCTGTAACACACAACACAACCAGTTGGGACCATCACTCCCACATCCAGGACACACACTTTGCTTCCCTGGGAACAGTGCCAAGATATGCAGGTGTTGACATACACCATTCCAGTTGTTAATGTCAGGTACAGGTATGTTGTGTGTGGGAACTACTCAGGCCTCTACAACATTACCCTACAGCCACTACAATTTGTGAGTCCATGTGCTATGGCAGGACCACTCACCACAGCCACAAGAGGGAATATATATTGCAACTGACCATCTGCAACATGGGTACTCACTGTTCCACACCAGAGGTAGACCACCATTGTTGATATCTGGCCATACCCACCTTTCCCTGGACATCCATATCCCATCCCCACCCCCAGGCAAGGTTGTCACTGCAAACAAAGTGTATTTATCAAAAGCAGACTTTACACTTGTGAAGACTGGGGTGGAAGACTTCAAAGGACCCATGCTGGGGGAGTATACAGGCCACTCTGCATAATCCTTGACAATTGCATTCTATGAGCATGTGGAAGGTATGCATTGATCATGCTATCCCAAATATACCCATGACTGCTACAGAACAGGACACCTGTCAGGTGTACACCAGCCATATATGAGCTGTCCAACAGACAGAGTGAGCTAATACATCGCAGAGCAGTAGCCCAGAGAGGGAGGACATCTCTGAACAGTACTGGCACGACACTTCAATCCCTCATAATCACCACGACAAAGTGTTGACAGTGAAATTGTCCAGACAATGCAGATAAGGCTCCCCTCAGTCTTTTATTGACACCCACGTACTGTTAGAGGTCCTCAGCAACCCTCTTCCAGCACACACCAACAACATGGATGTGGCTTAGCAAATTCAACCCCTGGGATCTCCACTGTGTCCCTGCTTGACAGAGGCACAGCACACTAGCCTCACACTTTGCCTTATGTGACCTACTTTACAGTGGCACAGTAGCCTACTGTACTGGGGAGGCAGACGCCAAGCACACTCTGGCTAAGCTGTCATTCCCTAGGGCAAACAGCCTAGTGTTGACCTCTACACCCATATGTTTAATTGTCAGATGCACAATATTTGTTGCTGATAGACTGTTTGCAGGTCTTTATTGCCATAGCATTCCCTGTTTCTATGAACAACTTGTGTATCTGTGGAAGATGTTTGAATATGGGATGGATCCACTATATCACGTATCTCTCTGTAGTCATTTAACTGTGTGCACTGGGCAGTTTGCTGTAATGTGGTTGGTTCCTGGAATAACATGTACAAATACCAGATATGTGTGGCTAAATGCTAAACTGAGATTTGGTCTGTGTGTGTGAGCATGCCCAGTTCAGGCTTCCCATGGCATGTTGTCTGACATATGTCTCATTTATCAAAGTGTGCGAGCATGCCCAGTGTGAGCTTTCCATATGTTGAACTCTGCAGCCCACCACCTTTGTGGATGAGTGTGAACTTCAACAATATTTCATGTTTATGGTTGTGTGTTGTGTGTCATGTTGTGTACTTACTGTCCAACTGCTTTTTGTCTGAAAACAACAGGGATTATACTCTGCCTGCAGGGTTTGCATGGGATACTTTGCATACGGTTGTCAACATCCTTTCATACTGACCTAACACTGTAGTACCGTATAGTGTACTGGTTCAGTACTTTCACTGTGGTGGACAGTATCCTGGCCTTTAGTCCTATCACAGCTTTACATTTTCATAGTGAGAACAACAGCCTGGTTAGGGGCCAGTTGTGCACATCTGACTATGTTGCATTATGTTCAGATATGAACTACTTAAACCAGGCTTGTCCAGCATTGGTAGTGTATTCCACAACATAGGTGTACATTGGCAAACACTAGCGATGTGCCCTAGGCCATTTCTAATGCTAGTCGGAGAGTGTGTTTGTCCTTCGACACACATTGTAAGTGGAGTTTGCCATGACATATGTCATGGTTAGTATACTGTGCCTCTGTCTACCCGTGACATAACAGTGATACCCAGGGTAAACCTACCATCTCCCATCCACTCATCAAGATTCCTCTTGAGTAGAGTCGATGAGTGACTCTCTGGCTAACCTGTACTGGGAGTTTACTCATGAGTGGGGGTGGCTTCTGTGTTATGGATCATTCAGTACAGCTTGTCCTATGTATGTCAGTGCTGGGGTTCAGGTCTCTCATGAGCATAGCTCACTGGCATTCAGATTGTACAAGGTGCAGCATGTTCATTGATTCCAGCTTGGACATGGCTTTATACATCAGGCACAGCTTGCCTCTGAGTGGGCAGTATGGCAGTGTGTGGAGCTGCAGTTTGTTTAATCAGGCAACACATGGCATCTGTTCAAGCTCTTTGATACTCCTGGTGAGGTACTTTTGGGGACTTTACAGTTGATGGAGATGTCTGCTGAGGTACATCCCACAGGGGCTATTGTAGTCAATTGTAATGCTGATGAAGGATGATTGCAGAGCCACAATGACCTCCCCTTATCTAGATCTGACAACCTTCATGATAGGTGGGTATATGGTATGTTTCTGTAACCACTACAGCCACATGTTTGTCCAATGCAGGATATCTATCATCTTGTGTCCCCAGGTCTTTCATTACATGTTAAGTACTTAATGGGTTAACACCTATGTGGTAGTTGGAGGGCACTTACTGTATATCCACAGGGGTTGACTATACACTTTTCTGCAATTAGCTTGCTGACATGGCTATGGCACCAGTTGTCTGTTTCTATGTGGCCCTTTTGTGGGATGCTTGTGTCAGCTGGAGGGTCAGATATGGTGGCCAGTTTGTAGTCCTCTGCAAACATGTTCAGACACAGTCCTTCCATGTTGGCCTGTACCTATGGGACATATATACCAAACGAGGGAGGTCCCAGGACCAAGCCTTGTGGGATGCCAGTTATATCTGGTTTGTAGTCTGACATGGCTGCAGCATGTCTGACCATGTCAGTTCTGTCCTCGGTCTGGTTTGCAACCCCTCTACTGACATAGGGGTTTATATTTACGCTGGTGAGCCTATCTATAATGAACACGTGGGGTATTGTATGGAAGTCTTTGCAAGGTCCAACTATGCTGTGTGGACCACATTGCCCTCATCAATGACCTTAATGACTGTTTCAAATGAGTCAAACATGTTTAAGGAGCAGCATCTGCACTTAAGAAAGCCACACTGGGTAGGGTCCGGTGTCAGTAGGTCCCCAATATCTTTATGTCTGCGGTACATGCTGATCCTTTCCATAGCTGTGCAGACCAAGCTTGTCAGGATTCTGGGGTTGTAGTTTGCAGTATCCATTCAGGCAACACCTTTGTTGAGAAGTACCACTGTTGTTGTACACTGCTCTTTGGGTACATATCCTGTGGTAAGGCTGACATTGAGCAGTAGTGTGATTTGGCATTCCATTCTTCTTGGAGTCCATGTTGGACTCAGCCCAGGACACCATCTCATACCATTGCTGCTGTGTGTTTTGCTTTGTAGATGCTGGCTGTTACCTCAGCATCTGCAATGTCAGGGGGCCAGCAGTCTGCTGGGATAGATATTTTGCATTCTGCGGGGGGGGGTTGCACTGCACCTGTCAGGTTGTATGTTGGCAATATGTGTGTGTGTTTGGTATGTTGTTTGTAATATTTGAGTGATTCAGAGCATATCCATGAATTCCCAGCAAGGTTCCTACCATCAGTTGAGAAAGCCTTGTGATTATCCTTAATGTCCTGTACAATTTGTATCTTCATAGGTTCATAGGTTCATACTAGGCTATCCACCCTAGGGCATTTATAAGCCTAGCCAGAGTGTGTGTGGCTTTCGCCACCCCTTGATATGTGAATATTATGGCCATTTATGATTTACTTTACTGTGCCTCTGTCTGGACGTGACACAGTGAAGACCCCCAGTGTACATCTACAATCATCCATCCACTTGGCAAGATTCCTGTTGAAGAGTGTCAGTGAGGGGATCTGCCTAACATGGAGTGGGATTCTGTTCCAGGGTGTAGGGAGCCTCTGGGTTATGTATCTGTCCCTCCAGCACATTCTATTTTATTATGTGTTGAGGTTGACATCTCTCACTCTCACAGCTCCGATGGCTTTGGGTTTTCTGGGGTGGAGCATGTCCATTACTCCTGTGTTGGCATGGCCTTGTACAACAGGCATACAATGCCTCTGTGTAGGCAGTATGTGACTGCATTCAGCTGGGGCGTCTACAGCCAGGCAGCATATGACATATATTTGAGACCCTTTATCCTCTTGGTGAGGTACCTTTGAGGTCTTACTAACTGCTGCAGGTGTCAGGTAAGGTACATCCCAAATGAGGCATTGTACTAGATTATAGGTCTGATAAGAGAACAGTACAGGGGCACAATGACATCTGTTGATGTAGATGTGAATCCTTTCATGATACGGTGTCCAATATAAACAGTCTTCCTAGCCAGATTGGCAATGTGAGTGTCACATAACAGGTTACTGTCCACTTGTGTCCCTAGGTCCCTGATTACTCCTTCCATACATAATGGTTTACCACCTATGTGATAATTTGTGAGTACCTTGTTTGGTATTTGGTGGGACATTCATACTGTCCAGTGTCTTCAGGATGGCTGGGTGGGGTTCCTGTGTGTGAGAGTGTGGTCTGTAGTATGCTGCAGACTGTACAGCAGTTTTGCCTATGGTTAGGTGCACATGGGTGGTCTCTGATGCTTCGTGCATTGTCAGTTACCTGGACATATGGGTGCTGTGCTGAATATGGATACACCCCCTCCTTTTATGTTTTGGCCCAGGTTTTGGGGCCATAACGCATGATATGAGGTATAACCTGGTAGTGCTGGTGTGCTGTCAGGAGGCTTGCAGCAGGTTTCTTTCACTGCACGGACATCGATGTTCTGCATACTGGGGAGGGCTTCAGAAGCATGCATATTGCGGTTTACACGTCTGGCATTGGTCAGCATTACCCTTATGTTTCTTTCCACTTATTTCTAGGGTGGTGGGTTAGTCTTTTCAGCCTTGCCTACGTAAGGCTCTATGGAGGTGGCAAAAGCCTTATCCAATATCCAGACGTCCAGGGGTAACAGGTGCAAGCCATCCCTGGAACAGCAGCGTGGCTTGTCAAGCATGACATCCCAAGCAGACAGACAATAGATCCCCTTGGAATGACACCAGTAATTGTGCCACTTGTTAAAACTGATCATTCTGTGTTTGTACTGTGGCATCATTCTTGGTGAAAGTAGGATGCTGCAAACAGTCAGTGTCATACCGGCCTGGACTACATAATCGGAGAACTCATCTATGTCTCTTTTCATGTAGTCCAGGGAGGTACATCTCAGGTCATTCACGCCAGCATGGACAATGACTGCATCATATTTCTACTTGCTTTGGGGTGACCTACGTACTTGCGTTATGTGGCGTATTGTAGCAGCCTACAGGCAGCTTACTGTACCCTTTCCCTTGTTCAGTCTGGTGAGCGGGACAACAGTGTGTCTGACTATGGAGTCACCTATTACAACTGTATCAGGCATGTTGTTTCTCCTTCTGGCCTGTGACTGTTTGGCACACCAGTGTTATGTACTATGTGTTGCATGTGCTATGTTTGGAGGTTGTGGTTGCTTGGGTGTCTGCTTTGGAGGCCTCTGTTGGTGTGGTGTGTTTGTAATTAGGGCCTCCGGGAATGTTTTTCTGTGTTTATGTCTTTGGTTTGCAGTTGTGATAGGTCTATGTGGGACTGGGTTTGTGGTGTGTTGTTACCTTCTCCTCCTGACTAGTTTTGACAGTACTGAGTTGAGGGAGCTCAGCCTCTGGTTTGGATAAATGGTTGCATCTCTCACATATATTTGTATTTCTTGGGGGGAGTTGAGGGTTGTCTGTGTACTTGGGGCAGGTGTAACATTGCCTCAGGATTCACAGATTCAACTTGTTGTAGCTGGCCTTAGTGGATTGTATGTGTGGACATATTTTATTGCC
The DNA here is from genome assembly GCF_019279795.1 of Protopterus annectens. NCBI lineage: Eukaryota > Metazoa > Chordata > Ceratodontiformes > Protopteridae > Protopterus > Protopterus annectens. The sequence continues at coordinate 1,192,717,812 of NC_056729.1, read as the reverse complement.
ATACTACTGATCAGTGATTACTTCCCTTTTTATGTTTGCTTTATCATGTAGTAGCTTCCTCATTCTCTTGCATGGTTTGGTAATGGCTGGAGTCCAGCATGCCAGATGCCTGCATGTATGGCATTGTTTCTTGTTGTTATTTGGTATTGCATAATCCAAGCATTCCTGGCTGTGTTCATTGAATGCCTGTATAAGAGATTCTGAGGTGTGGCCCATATTTTGCACCTGCACAGTGCCTTTAATGGATTCCACACCAGTTTGGAGGAGTGCAACTTTTGCTTTACACATGTTTTTCACTGTGGTTTTCTGGCCAGGGACTGTGGTCAGGATATGTATATCCAGTGTGATTACTCTATGGTCTGGTATTACCAGTGAAGGATACACTTCTCATCTTGCCATCCAGTACCCATGTTGCTGATTATCACATCCAGTATGCTTACCCCTCTTGTGGGAGTGGTACGTTGTTCCTGGGCATTTTGGTTTAAGGATTCTAGGAACTTTTCTCCTACAGTGTTGGAGCTAGTATAATGCTCCCAGTCTATGTCTGGGTATTTTCAGTCACCCAATATAATGTGGTTTGGAGGGCTTGATATATTCATGTATTCCAACATAGGCCAGGTGCAGTTCCTGGTGTTAGGATGGTAGTCTGTAGCAGGCTATAAACTGGGAGGCAGTTTTAGCCACTATTACTTGACCATGGCTAGTCCATGCTGCTTCTTGTTGTGTTACCAACATGGGGGTGTGGTTATCCTTGACAATTATTGCTAGTCACCCTCCTTTTGTAGCTTGTTCCATGTTTTGAGGCTGTACAGCACAGTATGAGGTATAACCTGGTAGTGTTTGGGTGCTGTTGTGAGCCTTGACCCAGTTTTCTGTTACAGGACAGATATCAACATTCTCCATACTGGGTGAGTTTACACTGCATGCATCTTGCTGTTTAGACTTCTGGCATTGGGTAGCATTACATCTAGGTTCTTATCCCTTGTGATACCTAAGGAGGTGGGTTTGTGTTTTGAGCCTTACCTATTCAGGGCACACTGTAGGTAACAACAGCCTTTGCCAGTATCCATAAGGCCTGGACTGATAGGTGCACGCCACCCCTAGCAGGTGGAGCATCATGTCATGCTCAGCATGTCATCCCAGGCTGGCACACATTGGATCCCCTTTGACTAACTGCAATATTTCAGCCAATTATTGCAATTGATCATCCCATCGTCATATTGTGGCATCATGCTTGGTTAGGGTAGGATGTTAGTCAGGGTCCTCAAGTGTGCATATACTACATGGTGTTACATTGCATAATGCATGGCATTCATGTCTCAGGTGGTGCTGCAGGGCTGCCTCTGTCGGATGCACATATTACACTCCCTGTACATGTTTGAGAGCAGGTTATGTCATTTTAGGCATCCATGTTATTATATGAGTGAGTCAGAGAGGGGTATCATTCCCAGTGTTCCTACTGAGCCAGTGTATGTGCTATGCGTTGCCTCTTTGCCAAGGCCAGGGCATACTGGGCACGCCTCCTTCTGCCTACTGGGGCAGGCTCAGTTTGTTCCTCCTCCGAGTCACGCTCTGCCTGTGATGGCCTTGGCAATGGTGGGGGGCTGTTTGGCCCGGCCCTATGCTGGTCCTGCTGCAGCTGTTTTCGCAAGATCATATAATGTAGCATAGCACATACCATGACAATTTGGGTACATGTAGTTGGTGAGTACTGCAAGGCTCCACCAGATGTGTCCAGACACCGGAACTGTGACTTGAGCAGCCCAAACACATGCTCTATTACATTACGTGTTTGTGCGTGTGCCTCATTATGGCGTTCCTGTTCAGGTGTGTGGGCATTTCTGATGGGTGTCATCAGCCACGGCTCCAGTGCATAACCTGCATCCCCCACTAGGTGTCCATGTGGGATGTTCCCATTGGCAAATGTTTGGTACAGCTGCATCAAATGCCAGATATGGGAATCATGGCAGCTCCCTGTGCAGCCAGCACACACATTCATTATTATGCCTTGGGCATTACACATGACCTGGCAGTTAATGGAGGCGAAGCCCTTGCTGTTAATGTAGGCCCTACCCCGCTCACCGGCTGGTGCTTTGATGCATATGTGCATGTAGTCTATTGCACCCACTACCTCAGGGTATTCCGCTATTTGCTGGAAGAGATGCATATTGCTGGCCAATACCTCACGGGCATTGGGGAAATATAGATGATCACCGACATGTGCTGACATGGCATCCAGGAACTGGCACAGTACCCTGGAGGCTGATGCCTGTGATATCCCCATCCATATCACCAGTTGGTCTCTGGAAGGTACCTGTTGCTAGTATTTTTATGCCAATACATACCTTGGTTTCCACTGGAATGGGTTCCCCTCTGTTGGTTCTGCGTGTGAGGCGTGGCCTGCACAGCTTGACAATTTGCTGCAGGATGTCCCTGTCCACTCTATAGCACTCTACTATCTCCAGCTCATGTAACCCGTGGTAGGTGACCCTGGGCCTGTACACTCTTCTCCATCTCCTCACTGTGGGTTGTCTGGCACCATCTGCATTGTCACCAACCTCAGCAAGTAGCGTATGTCTCCTTATGACAGCTATAGCAGCTGCTAGAATTTCTGCTCTGAGTTCAGCTTTTTCAGTTTTCACTTCTAATAGCTTACTCCTGTCTTGCAGTGTCTCTTGAGAGAAACATCCTGCACTGCTGTTTGCAGAGTTTTAAGTGCTTGGCTGAGCTACTATTCTGCCTGTGTAAATGCCTGCATCTAATTGTTTTCACCTGCTAGCTCCAGCAGTATTCCCTGCTAGCTTCCTACTAATTCTGTTGCTTCCTTTTTCCCTTCTGTTTCCTCAGGGGGGAGCAACGTGCATACTAGCAGAAACACGCTCAAAGTGGCTTACACATGCGCACACATGCTTACACGGTTCAGAATCTACTTATTCGGGTTAAAATGCGCGCACACCAGCACAAACAGTGTTACAAGTCTGCCAACAGGCTCGCAAATGCTCAGTCTGACTTACACGTGTGCACACTGCCCTACTCGCGCTTCATGGCACACACACGTGCGCTTGCACGCCCAGCAAGAAACTTTGGTGTAAGCCACAGTGTACACCTTCCATTTCTTGACTTTCCCATGCTTATGTTGTGGCACTCCTCTTTCCATGATATGTGTCTGACATCTGTCATGTAACACTAGCCTCCAGTGAACTGCATTTCTTTCTACCATTCCCCCCTGCGATGTCACCTATCTCCTACTCTATTCCTCCCCCTTATATATCTCTTACACTACTCAGAATGTGCTCATTTGCTATGTGACAGTGGAATTCACTATCCTAACACTCATTTACATCAGATTGCCTACTAATGCTTAGTTACATGTCTTAGACTCAGCTTCCCCCCTTAGCAACCACTAAACGGTGGCTATGTTGTTTTTGGTCTGCTGGTCCCTGCATTGTAAATCCATGTATTGCATAAAACCCACATTTGTGGGTTTATAACCTTAATTTTTAAGTATTATACAGCACAGCCCGTTTGCGCGGGGCTGCACTGCATTTAAAGATCAGCGATCGCCGAAGAAAAATATTTATTTTTCATATTTGCATCAGGGTACCTTGCTAATGGCCACATATTTGGCCATTGGCATGCTGCCTGACACATATGCACCCTTTATTTGGAGCTGACATGGCTCCGTTGTGGTTTTTGCAGAAACGTACTCAGTTGTCAACTGAGTACATTTCTGCAGCTAAAACGGCTCTTACACGGGCTGCTTTGGGCTTCGTGGATTGCTAATCTACCTCATTTGCATGCCTTTGGGCTGCAAGTGAGGTGATTATCATATCCACGCCCACTCCGTGTAAGAGATGTTTTAGCTGGTCTCTTACACGGACTTTAGGGCTGTTCCTGGATCGCGAAGGCTGCATGGAGTCTTACACAACTCTTAGACTCCGTGCAAGCCTTCATGAATCCTGCCCAATGTCTCAGTAAACTATCATTTCAATTGGTGTTGATTGTTTTTGATTTATTATGTTTCTATAATTATTTTTGATTTATCTAAAGCAACACTGCAATATATATTTATTTAAACATGTTTTTATTGTGGATGGAGTGTATTTTTTCCATTTGCATTTTCAGCAGTTTTTTAATGCATCCAATTATTAAGATTCAAATTTTCAGTGCTGTCTTAGAAAATTCATTGCTTCTTTAACTTATTTGCACTAAGCTTTATACACTGTTAGAGGATAAATTCAGCACTTTTCTTTATAATATTTATCATTACTCCAGAAGGAGTATGCTGTAGTACAAACTTGAACAAGTCATTTTTCATATTCTAATTATTTTTTCTTGCAGTTGTTGTACCTGTTCTTTGTTTCACCATTTCTTCTATTTCAAATTATTTTCTCTGATATTAGAGAAACCTATAGCTTGCTGGACTTGTAGTCTTTATTCTTTTGCTTGATGGCATGTACAAACATGGATTCTGTAAGATCATCTGCAGCATAAAATGGCAACACTATAACAAACTGAAGATATTTTGTTTTTTGTCAAAGAGTTGCATTTTTCCTCTTCCTCTTTAAAAAGACAGTTAAATACCATTATGATTTCTTACCCATTTTTTTTCAGGTAATCCATTCACAGTGAGAAATTAATTTAATCTCTGGATCCAAAAATTTGAATTTTAAGTCAGGTTTGTCGGAAGCACATGTACTCCAGAGGAATATAGTTTCAAAAGTATTCCCACTATGAATTATACTTCTGTACATCAAAAAAAGAATACATTGAAAACAAATGCATTTTTTTCTGGTTACGTAAATGCATTTACTCAATTCTGACTGATATGTTTTTATTCACAGACACCGTAACATGTTAGGAAGCACAATTAGTAGGCTGAATTAATAACTGCTCTAGAAAGAAGAAATGTGGTTTAACTTCCACAGAGCTGCTATTCCATCTGATTTTTCCAGAAGCAATGTGGGACGCATAACATAACTAGGTCTCTATTGAAATATTGACATGTCAGCACTTGTAGTGCTGAGTGCTGATAGACAAAAAAAAGCTGAAACTCCAGGACAAAAGTCAATTTCAGATATTGCTCTTCTTTAAAATCCATTTTGCAACCCTCCTGCAACCTGCAAACTTACATATACCATCTTGAAGATAGCCGTACCTTGGAGAAAAGTGAATGTTCTAGGAAATGTCCATCTCAGACTTTGTAAATGCAAGTCCATTTTTTTGCCATTTAGACTCTGTGTTTAGAAACTGAGTCTTGCAGGTCCCAACATTTCAGATGGTTTCCTGATAATCACTACAGCTAGCTCCTTGGTACTAATGCTGTTTCCACACATAACCTATCAGCTATGGTCAATCTTGCACATATAACAACCTATCAGCCATGGTCAAACTCATTGCAATTTATCAGGCATAGAATATATAAAACTGTACAATTTGAATATCTTCTTTGTTTTGATCTTATGTGTAATAATGACTGAAAACCTTTATCCTTTAAGGAGTCATACTGGATTTGAAACACTAACATTACTGATGGTGTGGCAAATATGTTTTCATAATAATATTTAGTGTAGCTGTCTAACCTGCATTGAAAGGTGTGTGTATGTTATGAAAAAGAAAAAAGCATAAACAACCTAAAAATATTGTTAAAATGACAAGATACAGAAAACACTAACAGTAAAAAATGCTTAATCACAAAACACTAAATACTTTCCTCCCACTAAAGAAAAGTCTATCAGTAAACCCAGCTATAAATCTGAGATCAAATATCTTGGTTTTTAATTTCTACAAGTCTTTTGGGTTTATAATACCATGACAGAAGTCAAAGTATGGTTAAAGTTCATGAAATTAGTATTGTTTCAGTTTTTGAGGTTAGCCAGAAGTGCTCTTCTCAACACCCACAGTTTGCCCAGCATTGACTCCTTTCGCAATTCGTATGATGTTACATGTATCGGTAACACATCTAAGTATGACTGTAAATTCTTTTTTATAAGACCCGTTGCTGTTACTACTATTTTAACTGCCTCAGTATCCTTCTTCCACATTACCATAATTTTTGCCTGCAAATTCTGGTATTGTATGACTTTGTCTCTCTATACTTAACACACTGTATTCACTGAGTGTAGCAATTTTAATGATCAATGTTACTCTTGTCTTTTTTCATGCACTATTATACCTGGTTTTCTCTCATCTGTTTTTAAACTGTTGGCAATTGGTGTTCCCATGTGATATAATCTTTGTAATTTTCTATAAGGCCTTGTGGTTCATGTTCATAGGTTCATAGGTAGGTACTAGGCTATCGGCCCAAGGGCCTACATAAGCCTAGCCAACAAGGTTCCCTGGCTTACGCCACCCAAGAAAGTTATTTTCCTGTGCCAATGTCGAGCAGAGACACAGAATTGATCCCCGGGGTGTATTTCCCATTTCCCATCCACTCGTCAAGATCTTTCTTGAAGAGTGCTAATGAAGAACTTTGCTTGACATAGATGGGTAGCCTGTTCCAGAGTATGGGAAGTCTCTTGGACAGGAATCTATCCCTCCAGCATGTCCTGTTTATTGTGGTGACAAGGTTTAGGTCCTTAGAGCATGTAGCTCAGAGGGATTGGGATTTCTTTAGATGTAGCATGCCCAACAGCTCTTGGTTTGACATAGCTTTATATGTTAGGCAGAGATCATCTCGGAGTAGGTGATATGCTAAAGAGTAAAGCTGTTTCCAATACTTTTCAGCTACTTCAGTATTATAATATTTACACAGTCCTCAATGCAACAATATTGCCACATTATTATGCCTTTCAGTATACAGTCCTTCTGCCTTTAGTGTATCACAACCAGCAATAAGATGTGCAAATGTTTCCAATTCTGTTTTACAAAACCTACATTTGTCTATTTCTCCTACATGTTCTATGGACTTTATAAACCAACGTGTATGCAGTCCACTCTCTTGGGCTGCCAATACTAACATTTTGTCTTGTGGTTCAAATTTACCTCTCCTTAACCATTCCTGTATTCAGTTCTGATCAACATGGGGGTTGTTCCAAGAATTTTCTATATTTGCAAGTATATTTATGCATTTTTCACATTTCTTGCCTTTTCATCTGATCCTTTAGCTTATATTCTTTCTTTTGTTTTTTGGCACTTGCTGCCTGATTTTTATCTATTTCTGGTTGGTTTCCATTCCTGTTTGACATCAATATGCTTCTGCTAAACTAGGGAAGGGAATTATCTTAGACTTGTTCTCCTCATGTTTTAAAACTTTCACTACATTTGGGTCTTGTGAGGTCAGCAAATACGTGTGCAGCCCTCTGACTGCAGAGTTATACATGTAATCAATTTTGAGGAGGCCCATACCTCCTTCAGAATGGGGAATATATAGTCTTGGCATACATTGATTTTTATAAATCATTTGATGAGCATGGAATATCCTTCTTGTTTTCTTGTCCAATCAATCCAACACTCTGTGGGGCCAATGAACCATTCCAAAAGTGTAAGTTAGGACGGGAAGAGCAAATTGGTTTATAGCTTGGACTTTGTTCCTAGATATCAGTGCTGTTTTCAGTATTAATATTGGTTTTCTAAAATATTCCTTACTAAGTTTTATTCACATTTGTTCATGTTTTATTCTTGATCCCTTATCAGTTCCCAAATATTTATATACTCCATCTTGCTCAAGTTCTTTTATATCACATTCCTGTCCTGGGCTGATGTTTTCCTGGTGCTGCAGCTTTCCTGCTTTAAAGGATGCTGTTGCACATTTATCAAAACCAAATGATATTCTTATATTATCCAAACAAGTTTTAGCCAACAAATAAAAAAAAATACCTCTGATACCAAACTACATTTTTACAATAAATATGGGTGTAGAAATTAATGCATAGTCCAAACTAAACTTTTACAATTGAAGTACATGTTATAAGCAGCTCATCTTGTCAGAATGTCTAAAACATGTCTGGAGATTAATGCAATTTCACTATTCCACCCACGTTGGATTATTTTTTGCTCCCAAATATAAATATTTTCTGCACTTTGTTTAGCAATGGGTTACTGATATTCAGTATGTTTTCAAATTTAACTTTTCACTCAGCAAACTTCTTGTTGTGTTGCATTTAAAAGGCTCTGCCAGGTATATCTGATAATATATTCTTGAATACAAATGCTTCCACATATTGTTTTTGAGACATTAGTAAAGTCTCATCCATTTTTACTTCAGGACATGCTGTTGAAACCTTAAAGTACTCTTTAAACATACTTATTACAGAAGCTTTATTTTCTCTCCAAGCTTTCAGAACATTTATGCAGTATAATTGATCCTTTTTTTTCTGGTTGCCTTACCCTTTAATTTATTTTACTTAATTTCAAAAGGTCTTTACTGCTGTGCAAGGGACTTGTTTTCAATGGTAGGTACTAACATAAGTACCTTATTTCATAGTTTGAATTCTTTCACGAGTATTTTTGTTATAATCTTGTAGTACCTTCTCTGCTGTCTAACTATGTTCTTTTTCTATAAGCATTATAGTTCTCTTACTAATTTTGCTTTTCCAGTGCTTCTCCTGCCATAACTAGTAGGCCCTGGAGATGTCTGCCATACAGCAGTTCAAATGCTGTGAATCCAGTTAATGCTTGAGGTGCTTACCTTGTAGCAAAGACTAAATAAGAAAGAAACTGGTCCCACTTTTTCCACTCAATTCTATAACCTGTCAAAATGCCAACTTTAGTGTTTTATTAAGCACACGACTAGCCCACATCTCTGGGGTGGTATGCAGATACACTAAGCTGTTTCTCTTTACAAAACTGACAAAGTTCACACATTACTCTGTACATGAATGATATTCATTGTTTAGTAAGAACTTCTCTGGGAATATCTACTCCAGAAAAGGGCAGTACTAGTTATTTGATATGGAATTTGCAATAACTCTTTGTATAGGTATTGCCTCAAGCAATATGCTGCATAATCAGTAATTACATGAGTATTTTGATGCCCTTTAGTCAGTTTTTTAAAGCTATTTATGGTGCCTATTGTTATTCTAGCAGAAGAGGTTCTGTGATAAGTTAGGTTGTCAAGTGGTTCCATAACCATGAATTGTGTGCTATCCATTGATGATCTGGCCAAGCTGCCAGAAAAATCTAACCAAAATCCAATGTTTTTTGTCAAATCCATTTCTAAATTGCTAATTAAAATGTTGTGGTGGCCTATCTTTATTACACACGTCTAATAGACTATGTATCATCACTGTTCTACTGACATGAGTTCAGTAACCCATGGAATGTCCTGTCCTGGCTGTAGATACCACCACAACAGGTGTAACAGTGAATGTGCAACTGCTAAGTCTGAGTTCCTGCTCTTTATCCCCTAAGTTGCACTTGCTCCTCATTGGTTGCTATGGAGACTTGCCTGCCCCTGATTTGCCTGTCTTCTTTACATTTTTCTTTCATGTTATATCCTGTGATAAATTTAGCATGTCAACTACATGTTTCAGAGTTATTAATCACAATGTCATAACATATATTGGTAACACTCATAAACACACATGCACACACACACACACACACACACACACACACACACACACACACACACACACACACACACACACACACACACACACACACACATACATACACATACACAATGATATGGTAGGAGACTATAAGCTGAAGCAATAATGTGACACTTTTCTCATGCCAATGGGTGTAATAAGAAGCTGAAACTAAACTTTCATTTGGAGTTTGTTAGTGCAGCATCACTATTCCACAAAAACAAAACTTAGAAGTATATAAGTTTTGTATCTTTAGGATACAAAAATATTTTCACTGCAATTATCTGCAGAATTTTATAAATACTCAGCTAACCTGTAGAAAATGTTAATTTATATGATGAATACTTTCCTCTGTATTTGTAAGGTGTCTTATTTTACCTGTCATAAAATAAAAAATAATGTAAGATTTTGCTGATAATATCTGCAAAAATAAAATTTGACATTTTGCAAAGTCTCCCTGCAGAGCACGCAGAGCTTAACACGATATTTCTAGTTCTTATTACCATTCATTTATTCATGTATAAGAATATTTTTTTTAATTATGTTCATACGTTTGATGCCTTCTATGCATTAAATTATCACTGGAGTGCACATTTTTATGTGACAGCTGGGTTACTTACTTTTGACTTGATATGGCCAGTGTTTTTAGTACTGTGTGCATATTGATCCATTTTGCAAAACACTGAGTGCTTTTCATCTATCTGAAGACTATTTATTAGTTGTTTTCTCATTTCAGTTACCTTCAGCCTCTTTTATTATTTAACAATGTCACATTTTTAGTATATATCTAATTGTTCATCTATCAACACTGTAAAAAAAGAATGGGATTTCAGAAAACTCTGTCATATCTTTGTCAGCAAATTTCCATGCCAGTGGCCATGTACAGCATGTGGTTGACTCAGTGACACACTTATTCCCAATAGCGACTGAGGAGCAGCAGTGTTAGACATGTTATAAACTAATGACAGAATCATTAGATGGTAATTAGGAATATCACCAGAATGAGCATCTTGGTCTGTTTGGGGTTGCTGTCACATTAGCTAATGTGTATTGTGCTCTAACAGCAGCCATTTGCCACAGCGGTATGTGTCATTGCCCCTGGAGGGAGCATGTCATCCAGTCCCGCATAGCTTATCATACACTCCATGACACTAACATTATGGACCACTACTGAATGAGTAAGGACAACATGCAGGACCTAATGGACATGGGTTAGCCTCATCTGTAGCCTTTTGGTAGTCAAGGGCTGCTTATACCAGGATATGTGTATGTGCCTGTAGAATATGGCATCATTTTCACCGATGACGTGAGGCAGTATGTGGAGAATGTGGTTTCCATGTACCACAGAGGGGAAGGGGAATACTAAGCTAGACTTCTGAAAATATAGAATGTTTCTCTGAGAATCTGGGAGCCATAGATTACACCTACATTGAAATTATGGCTTTACCTGATGAACTGATTAGAGGGTACATAATGCATGAAGTGTAACACTCCATCAGCTGTCATGTGGACTATAATGCACAACAGTATCATTTAGAATGTGTGTGAAAGCCACCAAGGCAGTTATCATAATTTCCATATGCATAGCATATTGGTGACCTATGTCAAGTTGTGATTTCCTTTAGGGTTCACTTTATTGATTATGTTAGATATGCCCAGCAACTGACTGATGACTCCAAACAGACATCCACAAAATGAAGCAGAGAAAGGTAAACATTTCTGCACATTCAATTCACATAATTGGAATGTAAATGAATGTGTGTTTGAATGGCAGAAAGCATGCTTTCACTGTAAGACTCCATCAGGTTTCACCTTGTGGTGTGATCCTGACACTTGTGCAAGCATATTTACACTATATGTAATGTTATACAATGTAATACTGAAGAGGAAGATGCAGCAGGGTCCTAGTAGAACAAGGAGGACAACACTCATTACCAGGAAGTGGAGGCAGAGCTAGATTAGGAGTCATTAGAGGATGTGGCTGCAAGACATGACCATGCATAGGAAGACTGATACAATATGCTAGAAGAGTGGAAAGGAGGCATCAGCTCATGCATATGTTTGACCCCTAGGAAAGCCTAGTAAAGCAGACAACATACATTAAAACGGATGCATTTAAATCAAACATTACACCATGCTCACTCATGATAGCCAAGTCACACTGTGGTTCAGACACAGTTAACCTAAATACAAGTGTACAAAGGGTAGGGCACATGTATCAGTATCTCCACAGGTGGGGAGGTAGCATATGTGTGGATGCCTTTCATAGGAGATGTGTGTGTGGAAGAGATATATGGCAGAGAGTGCAATGATGTGTGTGCGTGTGTGTGTGTGTGTGTGTGTGTGTGTGTGTGTGTGTGTGTGTGTGTGTGTGTGTGTGGGTGTAGTGTTATAAAGGGGTGAAGGGGGCATAATGTGAGAGATGCTTCAGAAACCCATTGTTTCAGGAAGTGTGGGTGTGAAGTATGTGGCCACTGGTAGTGTGACTGCATCTACTGGGGCAAATTCTCAGCAGTAGCTGCAGCACATCCATGTACATTTATAGGAAAGCCCTAGGTTGTGCATGCTAGGGGGTTAAACATCCTTCATCCTGTGTATGCAATCATCCATAAGTGCTGCCCTTAACAGGAGTAACAGTGAAGTCACAACACCCCTGGCAAGATTTTGATTTGCTGTGTGAGTGTAATCATTATCCATCACCAGATCTGCCAGTGCTATGACTTTAATGACCCACAGCATGTCTTCTCCTAGGTGTAGATACCTCCAAAACAGACATAGAAATGAACATGCTTCTGCTGCGAGAGCATGGTTTAAATCTTCCACAGCAGAGAGATCACCACTCATCGGTATGTCAGTAGAACAGAATCATGTGTAATGAGGAACAGTGTCAGTACAATGTCATAAGGAGACAAAATCCTAATGTCCTGGGCTGTTGGGAGCCAATGTGAGGGTATATCCATCTGCTACATACTATAAGTAATCCCTGGCTTACCATCACATATAAAATTGCTACTGTTTGCCATGCAAAATTCATATGTATTCACATTTCTTTCAACTCAGCCACAGAAGCACTTGTCCACATATGTATCCATGTAAGAATAGGCTGGAGCACCTCTGATAGTGACAGGTTGAGAACACCTGTTACAAGCACTAGAGGTGTATATGTTAACTGTCTGTTCATTCATTTAGCTGTAGTCAAGGAAGATAAAGGTTTTTCTCAGGGTTGCTTATTAGGTATCCAGAGTGTTGCTTTATTTATCAAAATGCATGGGCTGGCAGAACTAAAACTATAACAAGTGAAAAGAATTGTAGTTCAAGCTTTACCATACCAACAAAGTCAGTGTTATAGAATATCAAGTTGTTACTCATCTAGTCTATAACCTTAAGATGTTTCAGAGGAAAAGGTAACAGTTTAATGCAATTGCAACAGGAACGTTGGGAAAGATTTTATTTTCCTAAAATTTCAGGACATTCACTATTTTCCATGTCATTTTGCAGAGTGCAGTTGCCAGGGAGTGTTCATCATAAACAGGAATAGGCACAGGTGTTAACCCTTGATTTGTGGAGTATTGGCATATGTATGTGGCTACATGCTGCTGTGGACTTGTTCTTGTAGCTCAACTTGTTAAGGTGCTGCTGTCATTGCCTTATACTGTCAATGGGTGCAGCTTCCTCTCTTAACATCATTTGCAGTTGGCCTCAATGTTAATACATGGAAAATTGTGTTTGAACTGTGGTTTTTGTCTCATCTGTGCAAATTTTGCAAAACTATTTTATTGATCTTCCCAGACTGATGACATCAATACATGTTTAACTGCAACATTCAGAGTGTGTAGATGGCTCAGTCTGAGCCCTTGACATACACATTGCATATGTTGTTAGCTACTGTTTCTGTTTCCTTCCCTTGCTTGTTTGTTGTGGCATCACACACAATATCCAATGGGTGTTACTTGTCCTTTTAACTACTGTACCCACTACATTGTGATGCAAACATTATCAGGAGATGGATATTTATTCAATTCTACACTTGTGTGGTACACACCATTACTGTGTGTTTTACTACTGGCTTTATGTAGGGTGTTGATCGAGCTCAGTATTTAAATGTATCGCATTTCAGATTGCATGTTATACTGGCTCTGGGGTCAATTCCCTCACATGTTTATTTCTCTTGCCATCAGTGACACTTTGAGGTTGATGTTTCCTGCTCTTTCGACTATATGACTTATTCTGTTGTAAGTCAACGGTAAGTATGATTTCCTTCCATCTTTGAACATGTACAATTTTCTCACACACAGCATAACAGCATGTATGAAAACACCCGTTATCGTATCTGCACAAATTTTACCATGTGTGGCTGTGGGTTCAAGTCTCCTATGGACTGTATGATGTAACATAATTGTTACTGTGGGGTGGATGTTTCTTGTCCATTGCATTACAGTACATGTAATGTAGTCAAAGTAAAATTATGAATTTTCTCCATTTACTCAATATAGTACTTCTGTCTCCCTCACCTATTTTTTGATGTTATTATATTTTATTTGTTGTTTGTTCTCTCCATTTACATTTGTGTTCAAAATTCAGATGGCAAATACAACATCACCACTGTTACACATAGCATTGGTATGTCCAGCTGCTGCTGTCACCGCTATACCTCTGGCAATACATGCAGCAGGCATTGCCATAAACCCTGTTTCAAAAGCTGCTGCTGTAATAGATTTAGGTAGTAGTGACAGTGGAACCAACACCCATGTCACTTGGCAGCAGCTGGAGGAAACAGTGAGAAGTGCTTATAAACAAACAGCTGGATAACTGCATCAGCTGGTGAGAGACACTCTGCCACTGACTCGTTGAATGTCATCTCTGACTTGCTCTGTCTCTACTAGATAAGCCGGGGCCCAGTGTTGAGGGAGCCCAAACTGCTGAATAAGGTCTTAGTGGGTTGTGGCTGGCAGGAAATCCTGATGTGCAAATTATCCTATCATCCATCCTGGGATTACCCTCTCTTTTGTATCTATGCCTATTTCAGTTGGTTGTCCACTCCTTCCAATCACTATTGTCTTTCCTCTGTGTGTCTGTCTCCTTTTCCATTTTTGTTACCATCCCTGATGGCACATCAGCACCTTTGCTTTCAGTCTTATCTGTCTTCTGTATTTATATGTTTGAACCCGCTGTCTACCCTCACCTTACTATATCTTTATATATATATATATATATATATATATATATATATATATATATATATATATATATATATATATATATATATATATATATATATATATATAAATATGTATGTATAATTGTTTTTTGTCTTTTCTACTCCTGTTTTGGGGAGAATTTGGCAGTAGCAGAAAGAAGGTAGGGTAACCACTTGTTGCACGAACTGTCATTTTTCCCATCTCTGAGACATGTTATAACATGCTTAACTACCTCACTTCATCTCAATTCCAAATACATCTGACTTACGCTTATCTGCATCTCACTACCATGTGTACTACTCACTCAGTCTTACTACTTACTCCTCTACCTTCCACTTCTATCCCATTATCCCTTCTAGCTTGTTCCACCTTTGTGTGGAGCATCTGCTTTATATTTGTTTGAGTTTAGTGTAATATTTGTATATAAGATTTAGGTATATGAGTTTAGTACAGTATCCGTTTGAGCTTAGTACTATGTGTATATACATCTTACCTTTATTCCTAGCCTCTAGCTAGATATTGTTATATCTGTTCATTACTAGTTTTCATATTGCATGTATAGCTAACGTTTGCTGCAGTATGTATTATTTGTTGTTGTATGTATATTCAATTATTCTTCATGTACTCTGCTTCTCATTTATTGTTTTGTGCAGCTTTTCTTCCCGGGCCTCGGCTGAAAAAGGACCTTTGTCCATTTGGAATTTCCTGGTAAACAAATGTAAATAAATAAATAAAAAATGGGACTCTAACCCACAAAGAATAATGCTTTGCCCTCTTTTTCTGCCTTCAACCTATTCATTCGATAGGTCATCACCTTATGTTCAACCCCTTTTCTGCTTTCTCTTTTTCATCACTTTCGTATATTCCTTTTCCCAACTTTTATTTTGATCAGTAAATAGACCAGCACACATGCTTCATTGTCCTGGAAGGCTTCCTCATCACTTCTCTTTCTTACCAATACACTGTGTCCAGGATCACACACAGCCTCACAACCATGGGCACTACTAATGAACGTAGCTTTTGCTTCTAGTTCCCTGTGGCTGCAGTGTATTTCTATTCTGCAGTCTTGAGCAGGATATGAGCTATAGTCCTCATGCTGTTTTCCCCTATATTCTTTGTTTATCAGCATTGGGGCCTCATTGCACAAACAAGATAATTGCATTCACCATTGTTTGAAACCCCATTTCAGGTCTCTAACGATGATTATATAGCAGCCAGAACAAATACAGGTACTGTAATTTTAAATAAATGGTACCTAAAATAAATAGTGAAGAACTACTTTTCTTCCTTTTGTTTACTGCATATTTTTGTTGTGTGTGTGTGTGTGTGTGGGGGGGGGGGCAAGCATCTGTCAGCTGTTGCAAACAGGTCTTACCCCATTGCCCACTAAATAACCGTTTCTTATACTGCTGCACTATGGAAAGAATTGAAGCCTTCATGCTGCATTAGCCTTTGCTGAACTTGCTGAATCTTATTGTAAACACCAGTTTTCTGTCAGATACGTTCATATCTAGCAAGATGACACACTGCAGGCTGTTTAAATATAAATACCTGGGTGGCTCTAAATATTTTTGATATAGTGATGTTCAGATGATTATCAGTTCAAAGAGAATAAAACTAAACAGTACAACTTGTTTCTTGTAATATAGTGATAAAGGAGGAAAATCCCTCATTTAGTGCAAAAAAATCTTTCTGAAAGGGCAGTTTCTGAAGACATTGATACCTTTAACAAAGATTTCTGTGTGTCAGCATTACTCATCTGTGCAGTCACTGAACGTTGACATGAAACTCTATACTTAAAAATACAGTACTGTTTCAAAATGTAAAATAGCAGTCAGTAGCTCGCTGATAACAGGCAGTAGGAAGTGGAAGGCCACAGATATACTTATTCAAAGACACTGCACAAATGATTAAGCTAACTATAAGCACTTGTCTTAAACAGTAATATTGATATATGATACACTATAATGTTTTGGTAATATGCACATGTTCAGTTCAAAAGCAGTACTACCTCATAACAACTGGTTTATGACAACATATGACAGGAAGAACATGTACTAAGAAATTGTTACTTGTTCACATAAGAGTGCATAACAAATACAGCAAAAAATATGAGCAATAGTTGGAGAAAGGAGATATGTCATAATGTAGAAAACGCAAGAAAATGCCTGATTGTCTCACCTAACTTGCTTTGTGCTCCACACTGTGATGAGTTCAAACACATCAACTTTCTTTCTGGAACGGACCGGATAAAGTTTAGATAACAAGATCCCTGATATTCATTGAAATTGCCACGCATGGAAGAAAGCCCACAGCCAATACAGGCAAAAATACATTCTATAGGTGGCCTGCTTGTTTTGTTCTATATCACAGGAACAGACACTTAAAATAATATTACATCTTAAAGAGTAATTTACTTTGTATACTATCTTTTCTACAGAATTGATTTGCAGTTTTATTTTATGAAGCAGTAGCTTAACAAAATGTATGCCTTTACTGGGTAATAAAAATAAAGAAATGCTATTGATTATGTTTGAAAAACTTGTTTTACAACAGTGATGTTGTGCTTTATCATATAAATCCCAAATGCCACTAAATAATATGAAAAAAAATGGATGTCAATTCTAGTAAGCTGTACAGTTTAGCCTTGTATAATATTGGAATCGCTGGTGAAACATTTATATTAGATGTGAGAAATTGCTGTCATTTTCACTTTATTTTATTTTGTTTTCTGCTTTCCTAGCTGTGCAGAGACCATTTTAAGTGCAGGCCTGGGGAGAAGACTCAGATAATTATTACAGAATTAAAGTCTGTTAATAGTTACAACAAAAACATCTGAACAATAGAATTAGTAAAATTGAATCTGATGAAATCATGTCTATATAATAAATATCATATAAAGCAAGTTAAACTTTACCGTTAAATATCTCATACTTAAAGAAGGCATATTGAGCAGTGGATTGATTCTTGTGTAGAGAGTGAAGTTAATTATGACAGGAAAAAGCTAATTACACTGTAGTGAGTATTAAAAATGGAGCATCACAGTGGGATAACTGACAAAAGAGAAATATGTGTTTAGAAAAGAAAGGTTGCTGTTAAAATTGATAAGAAATTACATGCAAACATGAAAGCACACATCTAGAAATAATGAGAAATAAGACACTGAATAAATGAAGAAGGAATCTGGGAATGGCTTTTTTTAGATATTCTGTTAATAATTAGTGTAATAGATTGAAATGACCAGGCAGCTTAGGCTAATAAACAGAATATGAATAACTTTTCTTGTTTGCTTATCTGATATTCTTTTTCAAGTTAGTGCTGCTGTAAACTAAAAAACAAAATAAAACAAACAAAAAAAAAACAATAAAAATCAAAGGAGCACTTGCTGTACATGACAGACTCAATCAAATGACGTCACTCAAAGAGAAGCCAAATATTGCAGCATAAAACACGATTTAATAGTAAAATTAAAAAGGTTAGCACTTTCACAGATAGCAGTCCACTTCCTCAGACCATACACAAACATAGAACTCATTCACAAATTTACAGAATCCTTTTAAACTAAAAGAACCGACAAGATACATTTTAAAAATCACCTAACTAAACCTTCAGTTCTGACAAAGTATCACCTGTTCAAATTCCTTAACTTCAGTGCAGGTCTTAAAGACACCTTTCCATTCAACCATAGTAGTTGTCTGCCTGCAACTGAAGAATCCAGTAAAGTTCCCTATTCTCTATTTTAGCAGATACGTCACCAAGCCTCAAATCTTCCCTCAATATCTCTATAACCATAAAACGTATAGTATGTTCACCCTGAACTTCAATAATCTGTTTTGCTAGCAGATTCTTTTCATTCTTCTGCATTACATCTCTAACATGTTCTGTCATTCTTTCCAAGACAGAACAATCAGTTTTTCCAGTGTAAAAACATAGTTTGCTGTGTACAGCAAGTGCTCCTTTGGTTTTTACAGTAGGAGTGTTTTTCATATTAATAATAAAAAAAAAAAAAGCAGTTGTGCATTTAACTGTGAGGGGAATTTAATAAAGCCTGCATGGACTTATTTGCTGTGCAGGCATACTGGCATGGTGCTTACACAGAAGTAAGCAGATGTGCAATCCAGTAAAGGGAGCTGAAGAGCGTGCACGAGTGTGCAAACATGGAAGCGTCCATAGAATCCAAATCACCTCATAAGCAGGTGAAATGCATGCAAATGAGGCAGGTAGAGTGATCCAGCAAGCAGATAGACAGTTGTGCAGGCCCCGTGTTGGTGTTCGTAATGTACATGGAAAAATTCCATGTACAGGAAGTAAAAATGGCACCAGGGGATGTAAAAGTGGAAGTATAGTAGCAGAAATAGTAGAGAGGACACAGGTATGTCCAAAAGTAACCACTGTGTGTCCAAAATCATATGGAAAATAATATAATTTTTTTTTTTAATACCCCAGGTATGTTTGCTCGGCACGCCATAGTGCTCAAACATGCCATTATGACAAAAACATTAAAAAATATTCTAAAAAGCATAATTTGTGAGTATGTAACAGTAATGCATTAGAAGACACTGTGTGGAGTATGTACGATATAGGACTGCTGTGGTTGCTAATGAGGCAGGGCCTGAATCCGTGTAGTTGCCAGGTACTGTGCACTGATCTGTATGCAAAAGAGCTGGGGTTACTGAATAGCACTAATGGGTATCTGTGTCTGCAGATCCCATCCGTGTAGGCACAGAACCATGTTGGTGTCCACAGAAGAGGTAGCTCACATCAAAAAGGTGTGTGTCCGAAAACGTTTAAGCTCATTGGAGCTCAGTGGTACTTGTTTGTGCAGCACGCCACCCTGCTCAGCAGGAGGGGGGTTATCTGGTGACTGCTAAGATTTGTTTACCTTACGGGTGCATGTTTCAGCACATTTGGGCATATTTGAGCATGTTTTGGTGGCATGCAGCCATGCTGAGCATGACCTGCCATGGGGGTGTGTCTACAGACTGCTGAGCTTTATCTTTGTGGCATGGGTTTGCATGGCACACCACAGTGCTCAGCAAGGAAGGCTGTCAAGAAAAAATAAAAATTGTCTGAGAAAGCCAATGAGATATTAATGACTGGTGAGCCCTGTTACACCTAAACTAGGGCCTTTAAACCCCTTAATGATGTACTTGGCAGGTGTAATGCATCATAGCTAGCCAATGACACAGAGTACACCTACAGCAGAGCACCATAAAATATGCATACACCATACAATCTGATTTTCCCCCATACTCTACATCACTGGAGTACAGACTTGGGAATTTTAACCTACAGAACTCTAGGGGCAGCTGCAGATCTGCTACATATGTATATGCTAGATGTTGAGGTCAATGCAGCTGCTGCTTATGCTGACAACAGGCCTAGACTGAAAAGGAAAAGAGTGTTTAGGCCCAGGGTAACCTACCAGGAGCTACATGAGCTGGATATTGTAGAGCACTACAGGGTGAACAGAGACATACTACAACAACTCAGTGAGCTCTGCCACCCTCAACTCAGACCCAGAGCCAACAGAGAGGAACTCAGCCCAGTGGAAACAAAGGTATGTGTAGCCCTTAGGATATTAGCTACAGGTAATTTCCGAAGACCAACTGGGGAAATTATGGAGGTCTCACAGCCATCTACTTCCAGGGAACTCCACCAGTTCCTGGATGCCATGCAAACACATGCCAGTGAATGCACTTATCTTCCCCACACCCCTGAGGAGATGGCCAGCAGTATGTGACTCTTCTAGCATGTAGCACACTACCCCTGAGGTACTGGGTGCCATAGATTGCACTCATGTACATCAAGGCACCACGTGGTGAAGAGGGTCGAATCCACATCAACTGCAAGAGATATCACTACATCAAACGCCAGGTCATGTGCAATGACCAGGGTATTATCATGAATGTGTGTGCTAGCAGCCCTGGCAGTTATCACAACTCCCATATCTGGCATGCATCACAGCTGTACCAGATGTTTGTTAGGGGGAACATCCCACATGGCCATTTACTTGGATGCTGACTACACACTGGAACCGTGGGTGATGACACCCATCAGAAATGCAGACACACCCACCAAAGAATGTCATAATGAGGCACACGCACAAACCAGGAACATCACAGAACATTTGTTTGGGCTGCTGAAGTCATGGTTCTGGTGCCTCAATATATCTGGTGCAGCCTTGCAGTACTCTCCAGCCACATGTGCACAGATGTTCACAGTATGTACAATACTACACAATATGATCATGCAGAAACAGCTACAGCAGGATCAGCAAAGGGAAGGGATGCACAACCCCCTACCAGTGCCTAGGTCACCACAACCACACCCATAGGAGGACTCGGAGTAGGAACCCCCTGAGACTGTCTCTGTAAGGAGACGTAGGCATGCCCAATATGCTCTGGCCTTGGCCAAGAGACAACACATAGCACATGCACTGAAAACCTAGGGCCCTAGAAACTGACACTGTACTCCGACTCACGTACATATCAGTAAAAAGTGATGCCAGCCAGGCTGCACAACCTGTACTTCACCATTTGTTGGCTGTGGACTGCCTGTATCAAACAGAGTCAGCCCAGAACTACAGGCCTGTCAACTGCTGTATTTGCAAGGTAAGTCACTCTCCTGTACATCACTTGTAAGGGGTACTAAAATATGGTAGCATATGTATGGACCTGCCCCATGTATGTAAGGGAATATAGTGGACTATATATAGTGTGCTACTGGAGTACTTGCAGATATGTGTAGTGGGATACTGAGCTACTTGTATGGATCTAACAGACACTTGGGACAACAGGTACTCTGTTCACTAGTATGTGCCCAATAATAGCCATTAGTCCACATGGCTGTAAACTCCACAACAGTAGTCCAAGGTGATGCCATACAGTGGGGTCACAGGACAGTCATATGACTGTCTATGCCAGCACAACATGGGCTGGTTGTCCCCCACCCCAAACACATCAATGTTGCCATACAACTGCTGCAACAGTAAGTCTGCAATGATATGCCTGCAGACCAGAAAATTCCTCTATCTTGTTGAAAGTGTGAGGGGAGAAAGCTGTCTGTCTGGCAGCCGATGTGGCTGATTGGGCTAGGGACAGTAGCATGTGATGATGCTGATGGTTTGAATCTGGCTGCATCCAACATCTTTTGCATGTGAGGTACACATATGGTGGTAGTTCCATAGACTGTCAGAGCCCCTGAATCTGTTACTGCAAGACAGCTGGATAAAGCCAGAATGAATGGGGCACAAAGGGCCATACCTACAGATAGATGTTATACATGCCTTGAGCAACCTAGCAGGTGGCTAGTTTAATAGCAGGCTGCAACAGGTCAGATTAGCAGCAGGATGTAAAGCCCAACAGTTAAATGTGTCAGTAGGTACAACAAGTGAGTGACTGATGTACAGTATAGCAGTGGGAAATCACAAGTGTATGAGGAACACGACAGAAATATGGGGCGAAATGCTGGACATTCTGCAAAAACATGTACATGGAGAGGTATGCAGACAGTCACCCTGTGTGTGGTGTTTCTCCATGTACCTCACTCACATCATACCTGTCAACCTCTGACATCAGGAAATCTGTTGAAATAACGTCAATAAAAGAAGGATCAAGGGCAAGACCCAAAACTTTGGACAGGTTTTAAATAATTGCTCCTACAAGCATAGAATGCGGATAGAAGAACAAGTCCTGCATTGGCATGACTCTCATGCTGTGCATGCAGTCTGAAACTCAAATATCTGTCAGTATTAATTTACTTCTGCCTTTACTGATTTGCCACTAATTTGCCAGAAAACAACAATATTATGTGAAATGGGCCAAAAATATGTGGCACGAATCTGAACAGTCTGTTAAACTCTCTACAGCTCTGAAGTTTGAGTCACATATTAACTCATTACATCTGAGTGATGCATCCAGGTGCATCTGCAGTTAACTCCTCCTGATGCCTCCAGGAGTCAAATATTGCATGTTCATATTTGCATCGATAATTCCAAAATTACGCTATGTACAAGTTTTTTAAAGATTTCATCTTAAAGCTTACAAAATGGCAAACTCAACTGCATTAATATTTGACCTCTGTCTAGTACAGGTAAAGAGATATTAAATGTTGTTTTTATGATATTAATTTATATGGATATAATGTTCACATTTTTCTAAATATCTGAGCAATCAAGTAACACAGACAGAACTCCTTAGCCTCATATGAAAGCTCTCAGCTAGATGTGTGTAACTTGAAACGTTGCTGAAATATTGTTTGTTGTTTACAAAATATTACAAATGTAATAGTTACTAAGTTTACTATGACTTTTAAAATTCAGTTTAAGACCTAGGACCTAAAGAATACTTCCACTATAATAAATGTTTGTGCTGAATGGTTTATCATTTATACTTCTTTCTTAACCCCTAGGGGTTCCAGAGGTATGAAAATTTGTTTGAAATGTGAGGGCATAATTTGATTCTGTCAAAAGGCTTAGGCTCAACCCATTGGAATATACAGTGCAAACTTCCTGAGCACCACTGGAGTGAATGAGTTAAGGTCAGCAAACAGCCAGGGAATGTCTTGGACAATATCAGGCAACTGCATAACTGTGGTAACAGGTGCAGCAGCCAATCTCCTCCAGCACACAATATTCCTGGAATGGATTACAGGTAGCTCATTCTTGGAATCACCTTGTAAGTACTGATAATCACACTGGGCATGCTCCTGCACCTAGCTAACTTGAGCCCAAGTCTGTTGTTTCTACCTCCCAAAGACCTGCTATGTGCAAATATGTCTGTACATATATACAGCTAAGTATACATATCTGTCTTTCCCTATCCCCATCACTCCTGATAAGAGTCTATACCAGTATTTCACATACACACACACACACACACACACATATATATATATATATATATATATATATATAGGTGTGTGTGTATAAAATAACATGTATATATAACTGTATAAAGTACAATGAGACATAGACTCCCCACATACTTCTACAGAACACATTTACATCACTGACACACACAACTGCATTTTTGGAGAGAACCCTGTTATACAAATTGAGATAGATATGGGTGGGGATGTACAAATGTTCCTGCATACCCCTGAATGCTGAGGTTATCTGCACATATACAGCACAACAGCTGTCCGATGGCATCAGACCAAGGATGCAACAGTACATAATCCACTCATCCACAGACCCTGAGCCTGCAGGCTGTCACCCTGTAGACAGACATAGGTATGCTGGTGGTGTAATGCACAATAGGTGCACTGCAGTTCTTGGACAGGCCATATTGTCCCTGGCCACATGTATGCCTATCAAACTGCAAACAGCCACATATGGTCAGACTGGTAAGTGTGCACACATAGCAGGGATATTACCAGGTATCCCACCCCTAGGACACTAGATACAATAATGGCACCAAGCAGTATCACTCTGCAGGCCACACATGCTGTCTAACACAAGGCCACTTTGTGTAGTCCACAAGTACTGTGCCTACATCAGCATATATAACAGACATAACCTATGGCACATGCTATAGGTACTGTGAGCTGTAGTGTGTAATACTAGTTAGGTAGGAGTTCTAATCTCACATCCTCCAGCTCTGTGTGTATTAATATATCCCCTCACTGCACTATGGATATACCCATATGGGCTGTTTCTTTGAATGGTATGCTTTTTATGGGCCTGTGACTTGCTGCTGGCCTTTAAATTATCTCCTCTACAAGGCCTATGAATGTCATCCACTTTAAGAGCACTGGTTGACTATCTAACAACAGATAAACTTTATGGTGCATGCAATAAGCACTAAAAGGTATAGTGTATAATACTAGATAGGTAGGAGTTCTAATATCACATTATCCAACTGTGTGTGTGTGTGTGTGTGTGTGTGTGTGTGTGTGTGTGTGAGTGTGTGCATGTGCGTGTGTGTGTGTGTGTGTGTGTGTGTGTGTGTGTGTGTGTGTGTGTGTGTGTGTGTGTGTGTGTGTGTGTAAACATATCCCCATGCAGAATTTCAGACAAGCCCCTATTGGCTATCTTTGTGCAATTGTTATGCATTTTATGCCCACTGACTAGCTGCGGGCCTCAACATTGGCCTCTGTTATAAGGTCTGCTGATGTCATCCACCTTAAGAGCACTGGCTGAGAGTGTATTATTACATAAACAGCATGGTGCATGCAATAAGTACTGTGAGCTATAGTGTGTAATAATAGATAGGTAGGAGTTCTAATCTCACAGCATCCAACTTGTGTGTGGGTATAAATATGTCACCTAACAGCACTAGAGCCATGCCCATGTGGTCTATCCCTGTGCATTGTTTATGCATTTTATGGCCCTGTGACTAGCTGATGGCCCTAAATTGTACATTACCATAATTGATGTCCACCACCATCTGCAGTTGTATTTTCAGACTACCCAGGTGACATGTATCAGGGGTACTAGAGTGTCACAGAGTATGAAAGCATGATAACGCTGACTGTCCCTGTTGTCACTGACAAAATGTTCTTCACATATGCACCTAGGGAGCCATGCACATACACTGTAATTCTTTGTTGATGTCATATCTCTGCTGTGCTGACTTGCCATCCTGTACTGCTGTATTGCCACCATGTGTCCATAATTACACCACTCAGACTCCTGGGACAAAAACATACACAGCTCCGTGACACACCTGCCATTCTATAACACTACTGCCAGTGTACCATCAGGCAAAAAAGATACACAACATGTGATATGGAGTCCTGACACATGCGAGCATACAGTACCTGTCGTGGCCCACAACAACTTCCATGGCATAATATTACTGCACTAGAGAAACACATGTAAAGGTATATAGTCACCCTGTTCATCAGCCACATATATGCAGGTCCCTGCACATATGGCATGGATGGCAAGGATATAACACAGGTATTATCACATGAACAGGTTGTGGTGTGGAGTTGCCAGAGGCCTACACTGTGCCAATCACTTGACAGCATGTGTGTGAATCAGGAAGAGGTGCTGCTGCCATGGGCCATGGAGAGGTGCTGTGTGTGTCTGTAGTTGACAAGCATGTGACAGTGGTGTTGGAGTGTGTTCATGTACACAGTCAAGCTCAATGCTAGCCCTACATATGCATACAGTGGACAGCTGTGGACCATACATGGTAGAGTGGGAACTTCACCATCTCTGTTCACGAACACAGGAACTGGCTTCTCCATGAGTAGTACGGAGCATCATGCCCAAGATCAGATGCATTATTAGTACCTGATGGTGACTGCTGTTTGCTGGGCCTGTGTCTCCCACGGGACCACCCAGGATCACATGCCCATGGCCTGCATCATTGTGGTGTGGACAGCACACCTCCCTCTGTAATGGTGGAGGTACTGCTACTATGGGAACATGAGTGTGCATGGCCAAGTGGACTCCCAGCAGATACTGTGGCTGGCCTACGTCCACATGTCCGATGCCCAACCCCAACCACATGTTCCAGCACAGAAAATGTGCGCTTAAAGACAGACACTGTCTGAGCCCACTGTCTGTCCACTACATCAGTGAAACATTCCATGGCATCACCAATGCAGTTGAGGCGGTCACGGATGTCAGACTGTGCTGCATCCATAACCGTAACCATCCTTCTGGTCTTGCATTCATCTCATGCCTGTGCTTCCATGACAGCTCGAAGCATGCTGTGAGTGACTCGCTATGTGATATCTGCAACAGGAAGCGGATGAGTAGCAGTCCTCATTTGAGCACCCCATCAATTTGCCTGTTTGGGACCTCACCAGCTCTCTGGTTGTGGCCAGTGTCTACACTCACTGACACCAAAGTTCTCACACTGTCCTGTACTTTTTCACCACCCTCTGACTGTCCAATATCTGTGGCCTCTGGTGACTGGGTATGTGTGGGCATACTGACTGTGTGCGAGGATGATGGGGGGCAGAAGAGGAATGTCAATCTCTAGGACAGATTCAGCTGCTGACAACCCCCACCTGTGCCTCACTATGGCCACCATCATCAAAGTCCATTGAGACACTGATATCAGGTTGTGAGGGAGACAGACTCCAACCCCCTGTTCACTTATGAGAAGCAAGACAAAAGCAGTACATTACTACCTGCACTATTATGTATGGTAATCCACACAGACTCATACAAATGTGGATTTACAACTGCATTACATATCTCACATCTTCTCATCTCTAATACCATACACAACACACACACTCACAACAACATAACCAGACAACCCAGGCCCTGTATAACATGCACACCACCTATATCCGGGTAATGTTGCCAGTTCAATACACCTGTGAGGTATGCAATATGACAGTGTTTGTGACAAAACTATACATAAAACCCAGTACACCTATCTTGACAAAGATATGGCAGTAGCAGTAGCACTGCCTCAGGTATGTACCTTCTCCCTGTTGTGCTCGAATGGGCATCTTGGAGTAATTGCCTCATGTATAGCAAGCTGCATAGTTGCTCATAACTATAAGTGCAAAGATGTTAATGTTTGTACAAATACACACCTGTCCTTCCCATGCACTGTAGCTAACTGCTCCAAAATGGAACATACAATTATTCTACTCTAGCTAAGTACAACAGTTGTGCAAAAGGCAAAATGCCAGCCCTTAACATTCATAGTGTATACCTGATCTGGAAAAAAAATGGTATCACACTAACAGGCACAGGATCACAAACTCTGGCCATACCTGACATACCTGTGAAAATGTGAGGGAGAGATACTGTAAGCAACAACAAATGTTGCAGTGTTACATGGTGATATGTGTGTATATCTTCATGTACAGTAGCTAATGTGATACTGGCTATATTGGTGACATTGTGAGTATGTGTGCACAACTGTGGGTAAAAGCCAACCGCCTACCCCTCCAATACAGATAAACCTGACACCCATGTACTAGTCTGTAGGTCATGCCACAATGACTGTTAATGTATTATACTGGTGAACAGTCAGCTAACCCGGATGCTCCTCTGATGTGGACCCTGTGGCAGCTATCTTCAGGATGTATGGTATGATGACTGGCTGGGAGCTGTGGGTTGATCTTCGGTTCATTGGGAATTCCTCTGTGGTTGAGAGTGGTTGTTCTGTTGCAAGCCCTTCACTGGTGGCAGCACGACCCCTGGCAACAGCAGCTGACATTTGACGTGTGGCATTGACCATGTCTGTGGCCCGGTGTCGAACCTGCTCGTAGGTCCTGTTCTGTTGGCCAATATCATTAACAGGCCTCACAAGTTCAACCACAATGCTGCCCACTGTTCATGATTGTGGCAACCCCTTAACAGCAGGATGTGATGATTGAGCCTGAGGGCATCCAGCATAGCATAATTTTCTACCGATAAAAATGGAGGATGTCTCCGGTTGTACATCGTACCTGCAAGACAACAAGAGGGGAACACATTGCAGGACCAGATACATGGATGTCCACTATGTACAGACCCTACATACCCATAATGGCCTGCTCTATCCACTGCTCCCTCACATGTCATACCCCACAGTTTGGCGACACACATGTGTGGCTATCACCAAGATAGTACCCCTACTTGGTAATATCCCTGTGTGCTGTTACAGGTTCTGATGTATGTCTCTACAGCCATCACTGCAGTGTACTGTGGTGTGTCCCCTATGGGCAAATCCTCACTCATATGTTACACAGCCACTGTTGGACAACTAGCAGTGTGGTATTCCAACTATATGGGGACAGTCCAGCCACACCAGTGTGCAACAATGACAAACAGCAATGCAAACCTGCTGTTGCATATGTTCCCTGTGGCCATCATACCCTCAACTAGCAGATATTTGAAGAATATCACCATGTTTGCCTCGTAGCTTTGGTCCTTCTTGCACAAACCTGTGCATGTTTGACAAATGGCTGTCCACTGATTATTGGTTGCTGTCAGAAAGCTGACAAAGAATCTGTCATCAGTCAGACCCCTCAGACAACACTTATGCTACAGTAATATTTGTTATTCTAATCACATTCTTATTTTGTATTTCCAATATGTATACTCTGTCACTGAGTCTGGGCCTTTGTCCCTCCATTACATATGGCTTTGTCCTGATTTCTTACTGTAGGAAGTTGAGCGGTATGTTAGGCATAGCTCTCAGGCAGACAGGGACAAATGTCCATGAAAAAGGAACTTAACCAAAGTACATCAGGGACATTCATGGACACTTTTACAATGTTAGTACTATTTGACATTGACTCTGACATTGACAGACTGAGAGGAGGTGAATTACAGTACAGCATTTGATGTTACGGAGTGTACACCCTTACTTATTATCACAATATGTCTTACATGTAATCCACTATCTTTATTACAGCACCTGACCATTGTAGGAGGGATTGACAGGTACAGACCAGAGATGTGATTCAAAGCAGGGACAATTGAAAGGCATGCTTGTAGGTGTTGGATAGCAGAGTATCATTGATATGTCATTATCATAGATCTAGTACAAGCCTACTGTTTTAATCCCTATTCCCCATAACTCCATACTCCCATATGCATCCCTTTTTATGGGGAAATGTAGTATATGCCTGACAGAATGATGTCTTCCTTTTATTGAAGGGTTCCTCTGCAAATGCTTTACACATATGCTGTCTGTGTGAGTAAAACCACATACAGACCTGCTCCTCATAAGCAGTTGATTGCCTTTTGTAGGTAATGCTCATTAACAGTTAATTGCCTGTGCACGAATCTGGGACTCAGAATTGCTAATTGCATCCAAAACAGCTGAATTGCACTATCATTAGCCAATGACATGGCACCACAGTGCAATATAAATGGCTTCCATGTAGACCTTGGCCCCTTTCTTAGTTGTTGAAGTGGATATTGCTCAAGTGTGATGACTACAGAATCACAGTGGGTAAATACAAATACTGTCCACTGTAGAGATGTATGAATTATGTCCACAATTTTATCTCATATGTTTGGTCAGTGTCACATGACAGTGTGGTCATCTGTCAGGTCACTGGCAAACATTGTGTGTTGAGATCAGAAAGGGGAAAGAGAGACATGTGAGTGTCACATTTCATAACTATCAGAATATGCATGGTAATGCAGTAGCTGCTGTTCTATCAACTTTCTATCTTTGTAGGAGCAAACTGTCAAACAAGTACCTATCTCTGGGCCTTTGCCCCCCCCCTTTAGTATGGTTGTATCCAGATCCCTGGTTATAGGAGGTTGGGAGGTATGGTCGGTCAGTTGCTGCTATCTTAACATACAGTTGTGTAACAACAATGAATAACAGAACAGTCAGTATATTAGCAGCATGCTGGCAACAGTTACAACATATGGCCAACAGGATAGGTAATTCAACAAGATATGTTAATATGCAACCATTGTAATACATAACAATAATAAAACACATGCCCCCAAAATAAAGTTTGTGGAACAATGTATGTTAATAGTAAACCATAACCAATGCATAACAATAATAAATATTTAAAGATATGTGTGGAGAGAGAGATACAGTACATTAATATCATTATAGGCTATATAGTTTACAACAGCACTGCTATCTACTCTACGGGTCTGTCCTTTATTTATGTGTAAAAGTGCCCTATAGCTGCTGTAGCATGTATATACCTCTAAAGCTATCTGCATGGGATAGTATGTGCCAATTAGTAACAACTGCAGGTACACAACTACACAGAACACTTGCACATCAGGTTGACTTATATAATACTAAGGTGTAATGTGGGCTGATGTACTGCGACTTTTATATTTACATATATATGTGGATAATACATCTGTGACAGAGGGATTACACAATAGTAACTACATTCTATGACAGCGTGACACTTGAGAGACATTAGGGCTAATTTCTCTTCCTTATTTAAATTATAAAATTTACGTCCCTTGGGCTTTTTAGAGCAGGGTTCGGGTGTTCTTGAAAACAAATAAAATCAGTCCTGTTCACATTTCCTACAGAACACCTCTAAAGTAGAATCTGTGAGCGGTTGAAACAAACTCATTTTTTTAAAACAATTCACACCCAAAGAATAGTCAGTATTGTTAAAATGCAAAATTAAGGGTACATTTCTAATAAAGAGTCTTAAATTAGTCAACACTTCAGAGAAGTCTGAATGTGAATGACTTTAGAGAAAGATGACAGTATTATTATAAAAAGAGCAGATATAGATGGAGCTACTGTTCTGCTTGATAGTGACTATTATCTAAACTGTATTAATGAGATGCTAAACGATAATTCTGTTTATCAGAAAATTGAGTTTGATTATATATGGGATCTACAATGCACAATTTTTTTCACTGTTCATGATTGCTTAGAAAATGTTTTGATTATTGAACAGTTTTCGCAATATTTGAGTGTTGAGTATCCTGTGATACCTGTCTTTCAGGGCCTCCCTAAGGTTCATAAAAACTTAGTCTCACCTCCACTTAGGCTAATAGTTTCAGGGAGTAAATTGGTGACAAATTCTTTATATATATATATATATATATATATATATATATATATATATATATATATATATATAGATATATATATATATATATATATATATATATATATATATATAAGCAATTACATCCAGTACTTAATAATGTAGTTACTGTGCTCAATGATACACAACAATGTTTGAAATGTTTGTTCAAGACAATGATGTTGACCTGAATGACTGTCTGTTAGTTACTTTAGATGTGTAGTCATCGTTCACTTGCATTCCTAATTTAGAAGGCATTAATATGGTCAAGTCCTTTTTAGCTTTGTATAGTGGTTTAGATATTAGGGCGGCCATGATGGTGCAGCAGTTAGCGTTGCCGCTTCACAGCAAGAGGTTCTCCAGTTCGTTTCTCGGCTGGGGTACCTTCTGTGCAGAGTCTGCATGTACTCCCTGTGGTCGCTTGGGTTTCCTCTGGGTACACTGGTTTCATCCCAAAGACATGCAGTAGGTGGATTGGACACTATAAATTGGCCCTAGGTGTGAGTGTGTGCATGTATGTGCCTTCTGTGGAAGGTTGGGTGCTGGGCTAGCAACTCTACACCATAAAACTCCACTGCCAATCATGAGCAGACAGATGACCTGCTGTGGCGACCCCTAACCGGGAAAAGCCGAAAGAAGAAGAAGATAGTGGTTTAGATATTATACAGATAGACTTGATATGTCTTTTTCTTGATGTTGTCTTAGAAAAAAATATTTTCATGTTTCAGAAAAATTACTGTCTACAAAAGGTTGGTGTAGCTATGGGCACTTGATGTGCCAATAGTTATGCCAACATGGTATAAGTGAAATGGGAAGAAGAGTATGTCTTTAATTGCCTGTACAATGGTTGTCTCTTATTTTATAGGAGGTTTGTTGATGATGTGGCTTTTGTTTGGCTAGGTAATGGATCACAGCTAACTGATTTCATCAATTATTTAAATAACACTACTTCTTTCCTACATTTTACTTCACATGCATCTAGGAATGAGGTTATATTCTTAGATCTCCAAGAGTAAAAACGTTGGAAGAAAGCTCAGCAACCTGGGTGGAAGTGCTGAATCAAATGCTGTATCGCTGCTATACTTTAAGGAAGACAAATTCCAAGGTCCATAAACGCTTAAAAGAAATTTATTGATACAAACTAAAATACATAAAAAACGTCGACCTAGGTTTCGTCCGTGTCTCCGAACTTCTTCAGAACAATTAATGTTATACAAGGACCTCTTAAATATCTTCCTTAATCAACAGTTGATTGCTCAATTGTTCAATTAACTTTCCGTAAAAAATTTATTCAACCAACAGTGTCTGGTGCAACAAATAGCTAGTATACATTATGTGCAAATACTATCAAGTAAAAAGCTATAAACTAAAACTGACAACTAACCCTGCCAATTGAAACAATGTACACAATTTGTTCTAAAAATTGATGATGATAGTAATGATAATAATAATGATGTTATTGTCTTGACCAAATTGTGATGAATATGTGGGTGTGTTTATGTATATAATAATTAGTGCAATAAATATACTGCAAGCAGTGTATTTAAAGTAATAACTTATAATAAATTTTGTATTTATCTTTTGTGTTAGTTATGTATACCTGTGTACAGGGGGAAAGTAAAGGGGAGTCTAAACACACAAACAAACATAACAAACAAATATCCAACCCATTATCGTGCCAAAGATACATGTACATATATATAAAAATGGATAAAATTGCTTAAGGTTCATTAAAAACTTGTGTCCATTAAACAATATAATTCTTTAAATAAACCATATAATGGATTAAAAATACATTGAATATATAAATAAAAAATAAATAAAAATAATAATAGTAATGATAATGAATGCAAAGTTAACAATAAATGTACAAATAATAAATATATGTATGTAAATACTATAAAACCTCCTGTAGTACATATGCTGTATGTACATAATAGTATATATTGATTGTGCATATATATATATATGTGGCCAGTTGTATGTTATTTATTGTCTCCGACATGTCAAAAAAGGTATCCATAAATAACATCCCACAAGTAAATACTAAATACTTACTTATTAAACAAATGTACTGTGCTAACTAAACATATGCATATGTGTACTAGTTTATATGTACAAGATTAAACTTATTAAATAAATAAGGATAAAAATACATAATTATAAATAGTACATAGTAAACGCAAATATGCCAATAAATATACAAATTAATAAATATATAAATATGATGTAAAAAATTCATATAGTGCGTGTGTCTCTAAACATGTACACCAAAGGTAAACCAAAATCAATGACCCTTAATGTTATTGAGCCGTAAAATAGGCTTTATACTAATGTATTCATTGAGTCCAGGGTACTGATGTGCATTAAGATATATTTGCATCCTTAATTCTAGGATGTCCAAATTAAATTTGGTTATTTTACCCTGTGCATCCAAACTCTGGTGTACTGCACCAAAAAACTTGAAGGAGTGATTTTCATATTGATTTGTATGTCTGGCTAAAGCGTTCGTCATTTTGTGATTTTTAATATCCAGTAAATGCTCTTTGACCCTATCTCTTAAATGCCTGCTCGTCTTGCCAACATAAAAACCTTCACATTGTTGGCAATATATACAACATTAGTAGTGTAACAATTAATATACTGGCATATTTTAATGTTGTGATTGTTAACTATCACAACTGTGTCTGTATTAATCATATATCTACATGTTGAACACCTACATTTAAAATTGCCCTTAGGCTTGTGAGAAGTGTTGTTGATGTTACCATTCAAGTTTTCAAAGTTCCTTGAAGGATATGTCCTTCCTGTACACATATGTTACAAAATCTCTCCTATTATTTTGTCTGTGCTAATAAAATTCCAATTCTTATTCACTATATTTTTGATTCTCATTGATATATCATTGTAGGTGGTGATATATAAAGGAATGTTGTTGCAAACAAATTTCCTAATATCTACAAATTCGCTTTTGTCACCATTAATAGGTACCACCTCACTATAGTTTAATAGAGCCTTATAAAATCCATTATGTCTTTTGTCTATTACTTCTTTAGCAATGTTGTTACAAAATTCCTTAGGGTAGCCTCTATTCAAAAATAATGTAATGATAAATTTAATTTCTTGTTCAAAGTCCACCTCCTCACTGACCATTCTTGCTGCCCTCACCATCTGACCTTTTACCACCGCTTTCATTTGATGGTGGGGATGCCAACTATCATAATGTAAATAAGAATTTGAAAAGGTGGACTTCCTGTGTATATTGGACACCAGCTTATTCTTAGTTCTATCATAGGTCATACTAATGTCCAAATAGCTGATACTGTCCTGACTAACAACGTGTGTAAAATTTAAAAACCATACACTGCTATTAATGTATTCCAAAAAACTTTTTAGTATTGCTTGTTCCCCTCCCCAAACAATAAATAAATCGTCTAAAAACCGACCATAAAACTTAACATATCTAAAATAATCTGAATTGAACACATAGTTTATTTCCCAAAATGTCAAAACAAAGTTCGCAAAACTGGGGGCACATGCTGCCCCAGCCTTTCCACTGATCTGTTTATAGTGTGCCCCCTCAAAAAATATAAAGTTATTTTTCAAAACAACTTCCATTAATTTGACTATAACATTTACTCTGTTTTGATCATATAATTTGGTATAATATAATTGTTCCTCTAGCCAGTCAAGCCCACTGTCGTGGGGTATAACAGTAAAAAGATTACACACATCCAAAGTAACGAATGTGTCCCCATCATTAAATTCTATGGATTTAATTTTGCCTAAAAAGTCCCAGGAGTCCTAGAGAATGTGTGAAAAAAAACTCAATGCCTGGTTTCAGGTGGTGATCCAAGAATTGACTGATAAAATGTGTTTTACCGTCCACTATAGGTCTGAATTGTAGGTTATCCAGACCTTTGTGTATTTTGGGAATTCCGAAAATTCCACTTATAACTGGATAATCGTTCTGTAAAAATTGCCACTCATGTTCATCCACCTCTCCTTGAAATAACATGTCAAATAGTGTGGTGTCTATCCTATTGTAAGCTATGTTAATCTCATTCCTACTTGTTTCTCTGTATGTGTTACCCAACATCAAAGCATTCATGTAGGAAACATAGTCATAGTGATCTACTATAACTATCCCACTACCCTTGTCGGGTTTCATAATTCTAATATTTTTAGCTGTTAAAATTCTATTTAAATTAACTTCTTCCTGATTGGTCAAGTTCTTATTAATATTGGTATCCCTGTTATACTCGGTAAAAGCGTTCCTAATGTCATTCTCGGTCACTTTCTCAAAGATTGCCACACTGTCATGCATAGGTGGGTTATAAGTGCTGGGTTTTGACATTCTATTAATGCCATTCTCATTGATACCCCACGAGTTACTTTGATATAATATTTTCAAATTCAGCTTTGTAAACAATTTCAAATCCAAAATTGTGTTTACCAGATTACCCCTCCTGCATGGTACAAAACTAAATCCTTTTGAAAATAAGTCGACACATTCTTTATCAAATAACTGACTAGTATAATTATATAATTTAAAATCTCCTTTGTTGTTCATCACGATTTTGGGTTTGGAAAACAACATACATTCCCCCTCTTGTTCAGATTGTGTACTAAAATTATCCTGTAAACCCACATTGTTATCAAGCATCATGACCAAATCACTATCCATTCGAATTTCATCATTACAAATATTTGAAGTGTTTGTATCAACAGTTAATGATTGTCCATCATATGCATACACTGTTAAATCACACAATGGATCGTGACTTTCGTCACATACCTGATCAGAAACATTTGAAATGTTTATATCAGCAGTCAATGATTGTCCATCATATGCATACACTGTTAAATCACACAATGGATCGTGACTTTCGTCACATACCTTGTCAGAAACATTGCCGAAAATGTAGTCAGCAATATTATCAATGTCTCTGTCATTCGATATAATAAAGCCATCCAGTTGCCGTTGTCCTTCACATATGTTTGAAAATAGACCACATGCAAAATCATTGTTGTCAGTATTATCCTGATTAAAACTCTTATTAACCAAATTACCAGAGTCATGAATTGCTGAAAAGTTTATATCAACAAGTGGCCGTTGCCCATCACTGGTAATTGAAGTTGACTCACATACTGTGTCGCATAAACCCGCATAATGTGTGTGAGTCAAACTGTTGTCACTGTCCATGGTGACTTGCAAACTGTTCACAATCTCTGAAGTAACATCGGGAACAGTAACCCCTGACTCTATAATGTTTGAGGGAATATCTTGCAAAGTGCCTGTGTCGTCTGTACATAAGTCGGCAGATCTACACATATGTGAACCATTTACCTTTCCCAATAGTGTCAACCCAACACTGTTGTGTGACTGATAATTAAAACGCTTACCAAGTACCTCCTGATGATGGGCTACTTGCGCGCCCCCCACACGTTTTTTTGCTGTTGTTGTTGTTGTGGAAAATTAACCTTCTTATTTTTGTCGAAATCCCTCCTCGGTCGTGTCCCTGTGTAGTCACATTCCTCTTCTACTTCGTATTGATGTTGCCCTCTTATCCGTTTTGATCTTCTAGGACCTTCTCCCTCAACCGGACTGTCTTGCCGATGTCTATAAACTTCCGATTGGAGAGGGGAAGTGATGTCATCTAATTCATCCATACGGTTGACGCCAACTTCCGATCTGCCGTCCCTATGACCACGTTGTATTGGTTTGGATTTAGGATATACCAATCCTGATGAATATACTTTTATGTCCCTCTGGATCTTACTTTGTTTTTTATCATAAATAACATTACAACTATATTCCACTTCCTTAATAATGTTAATATAGTTAGTGTAATATTGGTCGAAAAGGAGATCCTGACTGATGTGATTATTAAGTTCATCCAACTCTGATAAAAGTAAATCAATTTTTTGTTGTTATAAGTGATCATGATTTCCATTAGGGCTAGACCTGTTTTATTAAATAATTCGTGCAGGTCTTTGAGCAAATCGGAATCGTGCTCACTGCCATTGGGGTATCTCCACAATCTAAGTCCTTTCGGGACAAGCCCTAATTCGATATTTTTGCGCAGGTATCCATTTTCCATCTGTG
Organism: Protopterus annectens; assembly: GCF_019279795.1. Lineage (NCBI taxonomy): Eukaryota > Metazoa > Chordata > Ceratodontiformes > Protopteridae > Protopterus > Protopterus annectens. Next base: position 1,192,680,526 of record NC_056729.1, on the reverse strand, counting down.
TTCTTTTTAACTTGAACATTTTAACTTCAAAAGTCCGTAGCCACTCTCTCATGTTGCCCTCCAACCTGTGAACAGTGGTGTTAGTGGAAGGGTGTTTAGAGTTAAACAGATACTGATTTACCTTCCACGAATCACTACATACCGACTCCACTTGTTCTCTACTACGCACCAAATTTCCACACTGGCCACCGCTGTTGTTACCATTGTGACTGGACCCTGTAGGTAGCGGCAAGGGGGTTACTTGTGTAAGCGGTAACCCTAAACTTTCAGTGGACTCCATACTGGCATGGGAAGTTGCCATAAGTTTTTGTATTAATGCTGTATGCAGTTTGAGCTGCTCGCTCATTTCTTTTAAAAGCACTCCCACTTCGACCGCACCGCCTTCCTCCTCCATGGCAAAACACTGAAAAACCAGGAACCAAATACCTCCAAGAGTAAAAACGTTGGAAGAAAGCTCAGCAACCTGGGTGGAAGTGCTGAATCAAATGCTGTATCGCTGCTATACTTTAAGGAAGACAAATTCCAAGGTCCATAAACGCTTAAAAGAAATTTATTGATACAAACTAAAATACATAAAAAACGTCGACCTAGGTTTCGTCCATGTCTCCGAACTTCTTCAGAACAATTAATGTTATACAAGGACCTCTTAAATATCTTCCTTAATCAACAGTTGATTGCTCAATTGTTCAATTAACTTTCCGTAAAAAATTTATTCAACCAACAGTGTCTGGTGCAACAAATAGCTAGTATACATTATGTGCAAATACTATCAAGTAAAAAGCTATAAACTAAAACTGACAACTAACCCTGCCAATTGAAACAATGTACACAATTTGTTCTAAAAATTGATGATGATAGTAATGATAATAATAATGATGTTATTGTCTTGACCAAATTGTGATGAATATGTGGGTGTGTTTATGTATATAATAATTAGTGCAATAAATATACTGCAAGCAGTGTATTTAAAGTAATAACTTATAATAAATTTTGTATTTATCTTTTGTGTTAGTTATGTATATCTGTGTACAGGGGGAAAGTAAAGGGGAGTCTAAACACACAAATAAACATAACAAACAAATATCCAACCCATTATCGTGCCAAAGATACATGTACATATATATAAAAATGGATAAAATTGCTTAAGGTTCATTAAAAACTTGTGTCCATTAAACAATATAATTCTTTAAATAAACCATATAATGGATTAAAAATACATTGAATATATAAATAAAAAATAAATAAAAAAATAATAGTAATGATAATGAATGCAAAGTTAACAATAAATGTACAAATAATAAATATATGTATGTAAATACTATAAAACCTCCTGTAGTACATATGCTGTATGTACATAATAGTATATATTGATTGTGCATATATATATATATATATATGTGTCCGGTTGTATGTTATTTATTGTCTCCGACATGTCAAAAAAGGTATCCATAAATAACATCCCACAAGTAAATACTAAATACTTACTTATTAAACAAATGTACTGTGCTAACTAAACATATGCATATGTGTACTAGTTTATATGTACAAGATTAAACTTATTAAATAAATAAGGATAAAAATACATAATTATAAATAGTACATAGTAAACGCAAATATGCCAATAAATATACAAATTAATAAATATATAAATATGATGTAAAAAATTCATATAGTGCGTGTGTCTCTAAACATGTACACCAAAGGTAAACCAAAATCAATGACCCTTAATGTTATTGAGCCGTAAAATAGGCTTTATACTAATGTATTCATTGAGTCCAGGGTACTGATGTGCATTAAGATATATTTGCATCCTTAATTCTAGGATGTCCAAATTAAATTTGGTTATTTTACCCTGTGCATCCAAACTCTGGTGTACTGCACCAAAAAACTTGAAGGAGTGATTTTCATATTGATTTGTATGTCTGGCTAAAGCGTTCGTCATTTTGTGATTTTTAATATCCAGTAAATGCTCTTTGACCCTATCTCTTAAATGCCTGCTCGTCTTGTCAACATAAAAACCTTCACATTGTTGGCATACGGCAATATATACAACATTAGTAGTGTAACAATTAATATACTGGCATATTTTAATGTTGTGATTGTTAACTATCACAACTGTGTCTGTATTAATCATATATCTACATGTTGAACACCTACCGCATTTAAAATTGCCCTTAGGCTTGTGAGAAGTGTTGTTGATGTTACCATTCAAGTTTTCAAAAAGTTCCTTGAAGGATATGTCCTTCCTGTACACATATGTTACACGCCCTTTAAAAATCTCTCCTATTATTTTGTCTGTGCTAATAAAATTCCAATTCTTATTCACTATATTTTTGATTCTCATTGATATATCATTGTAGGTGGTGATATATAAAGGAATGTTGTTGCAAACAAATTTCCTAATATCTACAAATTCGCTTTTGTCACCATTAATAGGTACCACCTCACTATAGTTTAATAGAGCCTTATAAAATCCATTATGTCTTTTGTCTATTACTTCTTTAGCAATGTTGTTACAAAATTCCTTAGGGTAGCCTCTATTCAAAAATAATGTAATGATAAATTTAATTTCTCGTTCAAAGTCCACCTCCTCACTGACCATTCTTACTGCCCTCACCATCTGACCTTTTACCACCGCTTTCTTTTGATGGTGGGGATGCCAACTATCATAATGTAAATAAGAATTTGAGAAGGTGGACTTCCTGTGTATATTGGACACCAGCTTATTCTTAGTTCTATCATAGGTCATACTAATGTCCAAATAGCTGATACTGTCCTGACTAACAACGTGTGTAAAATTTAAAAACCATACACTGCTATTAATGTATTCCAAAAAACTTTTTAGTATTGCTTGTTCCCCTCCCCAAACAATAAATAAATCGTCTAAAAACCGACCATAAAACTTAACATATCTAAAATAATCTGAATTGAACACATAGTTTATTTCCCAAAATGTCAAAACAAAGTTCGCAAAACTGGGGGCACATGCTGCCCCCATGGCCACTCCACTGATCTGTTTATAGTGTGCCCCCTCAAAAAATATAAAGTTATTTTTCAAAACAACTTCCATTAATTTGACTATAACATTTACTCTGTTTTGATCATATAATTTGGTATAATATAATTGTTCCTCTAGCCAGTCAAGCCCACTGTCGTGGGGTATAACAGTAAAAAGATTACACACATCCAAAGTAACAAATGTGTCCCCATCATTAAATTCTATGGATTTAATTTTGCCTAAAAAGTCCCAGGAGTCCTTGAGAATGTGTGAAAAAAACTCAATGCCTGGTTTCAGGTGGTGATCCAAGAATTGACTGATAAAATGTGTTTTGCTACGCTTACCATCCACTATAGGTCTGAATTGTAGGTTATCCAGACCTTTGTGTATTTTGGGAATTCCGAAAATTCCACTTATAACTGGATAATCGTTCTGTAAAAATTGCCACTCATGTTCATCCACCTCTCCTTGAAATAACATGTCAAATAGTGTGGTGTCTATCCTATTGTACGCTATGTTAATCTCATTCCTACTTGTTTCCCTGTATGTGTTACCCAACAACAAAGCATTCATGTAGGAAACATAGTCATAGTGATCTACTATAACTATCCCACTACCCTTGTCGGGTTTCATAATTCTAATATTTTTAGCTGTTAAAATTCTATTTAAATTAACTTCTTCCTGAGTGGTCAAGTTCTTATTAATATTGGTATCCCTGTTATACTCGGTAAAAACGTTCCTAATGTCATTCTCGGTCACTTTCTCAAAGATTGCCACACTGTCATGCATAGGTGGGTTATAAGTGCTGGGTTTTGACATTCTATTAATGCCATTCTCATTGATACCCCACGAGTTACTTTGATATAATATTTTCAAATTCAGCTTTCGGGTAAACAATTTCAAATCCAAAATTGTGTTTACCAGATTACCCCTCCTGCATGGTACAAAACTAAATCCTTTTGAAAATAAGTCGACACATTCTTTATCAAATAACTGACTAGTATAATTATATAATTTAAAATCTCCTTTGTTGTTCATCACGATTTTGGGTTTGGAAAACAACATACATTCCCCCTCTTGTTCAGATTGTGTACTAAAATTATCCTGTAAACCCACATTGTTATCAAGCATCATGACCAAATCACTATCCATTCGAATTTCATCATTGCAAATATTTGAAGTGTTTGTATCAACAGTCAATGATTGTCCATCATATGCATACACTGTTAAATCACACAATGGATCGTGACTTTCGTCACATACCTGATCAGAAACATTTGAAATGTTTATATCAGCAGTCAATGATTGTCCATCATATGCATACACTGTTAAATCACACAATGGATCGTGACTTTCGTTACATACCTTGTCAGAAACATTGCCGAAAATGTAGTCAGCAATATTATCAATGTCTCTATCATTCGATATAATAAAGCCGTCCAGTTGCCGTTGTTCTTTACATATGTTTGAAAATAGACCACATGCAAAATCATTGTTGTCAGTATTATCCGGATTAAAACTCTTATTAACCAAATTACCAGAGTCATGAATTGCTGAAAAGTTTATATCAACAAGTGGCCGTTGCCCATCACTGGTAATTGAAGTTGACTCACATACTGTGTCGCATAAACCCGCATAATGTGTGTGAGTCAAACTGTTGTCACTGTCCATGGTGACTTGCAAACTGTTCACAATCTCTGAAGTAACATCGGGAACAGTAACCCCTGACTCTATAATGTTTGAGGGAATATCTTGCAAAGTGCCTGTGTCGTCTGTACATAAGTCGGCAGATCTACACATATGTGAACCATTTACCTTTCCCAATAGTGTCAACCCAACACTGTTGTGTGACTGATAATTAAAACGCCTACCAAGTACCTCCTGATGATGGGCATATAGCTGCTTGCGCGCGCACCACGTTTTTGCTGTTGTTGTTGTTGTGGAAAATTAACCTTCTTATTTTTGTCGAAATCCCTCCTCGGTTGTGTCCCTGTGTAGTCACATTCCTCTTCTGCTTCGTATTGATGTTGCCCTCTAATCCATTTTGATCTTCTAGGACCTTCTCCCTCAACTGGACTGTCTTGCCGATGTCTATAAACTTCCGACTGGAGAGGGGAAGTGATGTCATCTAATTCATCCATACGGTTGACGCCAACTTCCGATCTGCCGTCCCTATGACCACGTTGTATTGGTTTGGATTTAGGATATACCAATCCTGATGAATATACTTTCATGTCCCTCTGGATCTTACTTTGTTTTTTATCATAGATAACATTACAACTATATTCCACTTCCTTAATAATGTTAATATAGTTAGTGTAATATTGGTCGAAAAGGAGATCCTGACTGATGTGATTATTAAGTTCATCCAACTCTGATAAAAGTAAATCAATTTTTTTGTCGTTATAAGTGATCATGATTTCCATTAGGGCTAGACCTGTTTTATTAAATAATTCGTGCAGGTCTTTGAGCATATCGGAATCGTGCTCACTGCCGTTGGGGTATCTCCACAATCTAAGTCCTTTCGGGACAAGCCCTAATTCGATATTTTTGCGCAGGTATCCATTTTCCATCTGTGTTCTTTTTAACTTGAACATTTTAACTTCAAAAGTCCGTAGCCACTCTCTCATGTTGCCCTCCAACCTGTGAACAGTGGTGTTTCTTTTAAGCGTTTATGGACCTTGGAATTTGTCTTCCTTAAAGTATAGCAGCGATACAGCATTATATTCTTAGATGCTCTTGTTCAAAAAGATAATATGTGGAATTTTGTTACTAGATTATATTGAAAATCATGTAGGAAAAATACATTGCTTCAGCATAACAGTATGCATCCTCCCCACGTTTACAGGAATGTCTTGAAAGGCCAAGGAATGTGAGTTTCATGACTTAATAACACTGAAGAGGGTTTTCAAACTGACCTTGAGTTGTTGTCTTCTGACTTTTTGGCCAGAGGGTATAGTAATAGAGAAATAAGTGGAATGGTAGAGGAAGTAAGAAGTTTAAGGGCTAATACAGCTTCCCCTTATTTTTCTGAAAATATTGTTATAAGCTCCTCAGCAGTAGAAGAGAAAAGGAATAATTATGTACCATTAGTGCTGCATTATGCTAGTGATTTTAGACAGATAAGACATGTAATAGATTCTAACTGGAACATTCTTACTACAGATGATAGGATTAAGGGTATAGTAGGGGGTTCCTCTTTTTACACATATAAGAACAAGATGTATCTAAAAAGAAGGCCCTGCCATAGGGATTCTAAACTGTGTCAGGAAGATACTTTAGATAGGCATCTGCCTTTTGGTACTTTTCTATGTGGTAGCTGTAAATATTGTTCTTCTGTAGAAATGACAGATTTGTTTGTACACCCTGTTTCTAAACAAAGGTTTGTGTTTAAGGTACATGCACATTGTAAAACTAGAAACATGGTCTATTTAGCAACATGCATAGTATGTGAAAGTTTTTATGTAGGAAAAACAAATAGAATGTTCTATGATAGAATACGTGAGAATAAATATGTTATTAGGAGAAGCAATTTAGCCAATGCTCTAGCTAGACATGTGCATAAGTTATGTATTTCATACAGCTTTATGTTTAAGGTTATAGAATTTGTGTCTAAAGGACAACGTGGAGGTGATTTAAAAAACCTACACTGAAGAGAGGGAATTGCACTGGATTTTTAAGTTCTGTGCTGATAGAAAACCGGGTGTTAATGATAAGGTCTATTTAAGACCGATTTTAAAGTCAAGGGATTTGCATAAGTAATTGCTCTATGTAAACTGATTGGTTTGATTTTGATTGCTATGTGTTTAAATGTTGGTTTCTGTTTCATTTTTAATTTGTTTGAAGAAGAACTTTGTTCGAAAGTGCTTATGTGTTTTGTATATTTTTTATTAAATATTAGTGTTTGTTAAGCCTTGGCTCTGGGGTTCCTTTGTTTTTGGTCGATATTTTTCATATTCTTAAGAATGACAATTTTTTTTTCAAGTAATGGTACCAGATCATCATAGGTTTAATTTCATAAAAAGGAAAAAAAATAGGTCAGCCACTGAACTGGTTTAACAAATCTATTTGCCCAGATCAACAGGCATTATTATGGGACTTAGGGGTTCCCTTGATTAAGATGTACTCATTGTGTTAGAATTTGTATTTTCTTTTTTATCAGTGAATATTACAAGGACTTTTGAAACTAACATCTTATCATTCATGATAAAGAATGGATGATCCACATGGTACTCTGTTTCTGCAGAACACTTTATTTTGTAGACAAAGTAGACTTTGGAAACAAAGAATTTTATTTCATATGAATAATAGTAATTGTAAGAACGAAGGAAGTCATTTTTGCACAAACATATATTAAAACGGGTTCCCTACATTACACCGACAGCTCGGAAGATCGACACTCAAAACACCGACGCCAGAAGAATGAAACCTCAAAAACACGAAAGTTCACATGCCTGACACACCACAATCCCGACACTTAATAAAACAAAAAGTTCACTGTTACATGCAACACACACAAAACACAAGCACACCAACAACCTAAAAACCTACACTACACTTTACACAAAACTATCTGTGCACTAACCTTAACCCAGACCCTAACCCTATGGTCCGTAACTATCGCACACTCACCTTACCTGCTCCCTAACCCTAAGGTCCGTAACTATTGCACACTCATGTTACCCGCTCCCTAACTCTAAGGTCCCTAACTATCGCACACTCACCTTACCCGCACCCTAACCCTAAGTCCCTTGGTATCGCACACTTACCTTACCCACACCCTAACCCTAAGTCCCTCACTATTGCACACTAACCTTACCCGCACCCTAACCCTAAGTCCCTCACTATCGCACACTAACCTTACCTGCACCCTAACCCTAAGTCCCTCACTATTGCACACTTACCAGGTCATGCTCACAAGTTACCCCTGTCAGTGTTTTCGCTGTTGGGATTACGACTTGTCGGTCATCTGCTTCGTCATTCTTCTGGCGTCTGTGTTTTGCTTGTCGATCCTTCGAGCTGTTGGTCTAACATAGGGAACCCATTAAAACATAATGAAATACTTTCTACATATATAGGTACTGATAAACTGAGATGTGAATCTGTATCCACCTAAGATTCCTCATCTTTTGGTAAAAAAAGAAAAAATCGTGCTTATTATGAATGATACAAATACTTCTCCAGGTTTAAATGAAATAGGAGATGGCCTATTGTACTAATAATATTTTCCATATATGTTCCTTTTTGTTTTACAAATTTATAAATTCATTAGAGGATGGAACACTAAATATGTGTTTGCATATTATACAGATTTGCCTTTAATTAAAATTTTCATCAACTAGAGGGTCCTGTATTGCTGAGAATATATACTGCTTAAAACTAGAAACTTTTTTTGAAGATAAAAGAAAAGAATATATGATTTATTAAATTTAGATTTTTATACCATCTATTCTTTTCAGCTATTAAGACTTTTGAGTTTTGTTTAAAAATGTCTTTTTTTTCTTTTGAGATGCAGTGATTGATTTCAGGTCTTGGTAACACATGATTTACTCTCCTAAAAATTGCTATTTTATGATGTTAACAGATGATACATATGTCCTGCTACTATATGGGCACTGCTTTGGTCGTAGAATTTGTTGCTGATTTCTGCAGTTTTGTGTTTACACACACACACACACACACACACACACACACACACACACACACACACACACACACACACACACACACACACACACACACACACACACACACACACACACACACACACACACACACACACACACACACACACACACACACACACACACACAAATATAGATATATATATCTACATAAAGTAGTAGGGAGTGGAGCATACCACATTATTATAGGAGAAAGGAGACTTACTCCCTTCCAAAATTCTTTTAATGTATAAGAGTGAGTTTCACAGTCCCAATCAGATTTAAAAGTTGCAAGACTTGCAGTATCAAGCTGAACTTCCACTATAGCACTGCACAGATAACATCAACAAATATCAGCTCTGATATTTATACCCAAAGTGTCCATCCTGTATCTTTGCATGGATTAAGGACTGCTGCACCCACAGTCCTGTTTGCCTCCCAAAAAGTTACAGTAGATCCAATTGTAATAAACTGATATGAACTAATATGTGCAGGCTGGGCATATGATGAAATAATGATGTGTTGCATCATCATTAATTCTGCACCCTTCCTCGAGTAAGATGTAAAGAAGACAATGTGTTATGCAATTTGCCTGATGTTCATAATAGGCCACAGAGTTTACTTTGAGAATTAGTGTTGATCTTAGCTATGACAAATCCTAAATAAACTACTGTTTCCAATACTTCTAGGCCATGCTTTGTTGTAGTCAGTGTGTCCTTACTGCAATAATAAAGGCAGACATATTTAAAATAATGCCTTAAGCCTGTTTTCTCTATGAAACCACCTAAAATTAATGTAATCCTTGCCAAAGAATCAATACATTTTAGGGTGAATAACACAGTCATTCACATGAAATAAAATGTTTATTAATTGGGACTCCCTTTCCAGCCACCACTCACATATGCCATGATTTTGGAGTTCAGGAAGATTTTTAAAGGTTCTACATCCAACAGAAAATAAGAAAGGATAAAAGTGTGCATGCCTACTTTGTGCCACAGTTGGTAGAAAATGGTGATGAGATAGATTGAGTTATATATAGCTTGCCGGCCTAACTGGTATAAAAAAAAATGACCTGTCAAGTCAACTAAGGACTAAACCTAGTAAAATATATATATTTTAAAAAAGCCAAATTAAGACTGCCTGAAGTTTTATCAAAGTCGAAATCAAATCACTACTACGTCTGAAGGAACAAGGGAAATCGGAACTTAGACATGATGCCAGTTAACACCTGAACAAATGTAGTCTACAGCTTGTCTTCATGAATCATACTTGTATGAAAACCAATGAAAGCATTAAAAATGCGTTCCTATGTAGGTGCAACTATCTGTGACACAATTTTATTGTCATTCATTGCTAAGAAAACAATTTAGTAGCTTCCTGCACATGTGACATCATACTCTTCGATGAGGAGAACCAAAATTATGATTTCTAAAAAGCCTTTATTAAAATGTCTATTCTCTCTTACCTCTGTGTATAACTTTATTAATCCTGCCCAAATCTACATTACTGCTCTTTGGCAGAATCCCAAATACATTCTTCTAAATGCAACATTCTACTGTGCTTCACACAATGTGCCACTTTCAGATATCCAGCAAGGACATCAGTAATTGTAACATATTCATAGCCTGTTTGGACATCTGGTATGCTCACTAAAACCACTGCGACTCATGTATATACAGCCAATGAACTCTACACTCCATGAATAAAGTTTATTGAAAAACCTTGCAAACATTTCAGCTGTAGGCAAAGAGTTGAAGACAAGGACTCCATCCAAGCTGCACAATATCATAGTAGAGCTATCTACAGATGATTGCACTAAGTAATGAGACATAATCTTGCTGCTATCCAAAGTACCCTTATCAGATGTGTACAGAACTGGATTATGGTCAAATGAGATCCTAGGCAAGGTAATGGACTGGGGTCCCCCTACACACAAACATGTACACAATTAACCCCCCCACCCCGCAGCCATTCCAGTGTCCCATTACTTGACTATTTCTCCCCATTTACCATAAACATTATTCAAACTGGTCAGTGTGCATACTATGTTCTTCTTTACTTCTACAATGATTACAGATCTTTGACTTTAAATTAAAACTTGTATTTCAAATTTACAAACATTGATAGACATTTAGTAAACAAAACTGTATGGTCTCACAATGAAAACAGACTTAACACTAACTATAAACTTCTCTGCCCTTGAAATTCACATTCATTAAATGGTATTGAAATCCACAATCAAAGAAAATGTATTTGGCCAGTGGTGGGCAACATTCACCTTTGGGCTGTTTTCAAACCACAGGCCTCTGGCACATATTTTTAGGAACATGCAAGCATGCATATGTTCTTTGATTCACCTTTCTGATTGCACTAAGTTGTATTCTTTGTTAGAGTGTGTTTTATATTTGTAGTTCTGAACATTTTTCTGATAAGCAATGAAACAAAATGTATGAACCAATGACAAAGCTGCACATTTCAGAACATTTCAACCATAAAAGGCCACTCAAACATTTGTCATTACACTCCACCAGTATCAGTCAATATGTACAATCTCTGCAGAAGTAAGAGTCATGTGAATAATTCCACACTGAAGAGATCTGTAACTAATGAAGACATGACTGCTGGGAAACAACTTTATATTTCGGTGTTTCATCTACAAATTCAGCACTTGCTGCCCTTGAAGAATGAATTGTCTGGGTTACATTAAAAAAAAATGGCAAGCTGGTGATACTGCAATACAGAATGGATGGCAAACTGACAACAGCGTTATAGTTACTAGGCATCTCATCCTGCGGGAGGAACACTCAGGACTGCAGCACCCTTACCTTCCCTTAAAATAAAACACAGCATCAGTAATGCATTTACAAGGTGTGGCACTAGAAACCACAGCTTTCTGCATCAAAAGCAAGCATGCTACCGTTTGTGGTACTAACACTGCTTTCAAATTCCATGGCACAAATAATGGAAACCTTTTGTTAAACAAAGCAATTGCACAATGAAATCAGATTTAGCATGAACAGCAGTAAACTTCCCTTCACTTGAAGTTCACAATTCCTTGAAAATGCACTGAAACTCATATTTTTTGAGTAGTCTGGTAGGTGGTGTAGAGGATTCAGGCTTTTGTCTCTTGTAACTAAAGTACAGTGTTTGAGCATGAGCAAATTAATCGGTCATCCATAAATGAGCATTTTACACACAGCAGGTGTGTGGTCAATGCACAGACTTAGGTGACATTTTTAAAGAAAAATGAATGTCCTTAAAGAAAACATGTAATTGTTTTTTTTTTATTTAAAACATAAATTTTGTGGCAGTCCCTAGGTGATTGCATAGGTCAACTAATGCTGGATCCAACTCTTGATGTGTAGCCTTTTGGTAAGACTCGTGGTTCATTGCTATCTTATTTGTTTGTTTACCAGACACTAATGGGTAAACCCTGGGCTGGATTCACGAAGGCTTGCGCGGAGTCTAAGAGTAGAGTAAGACTCCATGCAGCCAACATGTCCACCGAGCGATCCAGGAACAGCCGGTAGGGGCGTCAAGAGAGCTCCTAAAATGACTCTTTCACGGACAGGGCTAGGATATTCAAATTACCTCATTTGTTGGTGAAAGCTATGCAAATGAGGTAAATTTGTGATCCAGGAAACCCGAACCTGTCCGAGTAAGAGTAGTGTTATTTGCAGAAATGTACTCCATTGACAACTGAGTACCGTTCTGCAAATAGCAAAACGGAGCCATGACAGCTCCAAAAAAAGGATGCATCCAGTTGAGGAAGCATGCCAATGGCCAAAAATACAGCCATTGGCAATGTTCCCCATTGCAAAATAAAAAAAAAATATATATTTTTTTATCTCGATCTCCGAAGTTTAAGCGTAGCTCAACACCGCACAAACCTGCTGTGCTTTAAAAACCAGAAAACCAATAATTAAAAACCACAAATATGGATTTTATTGAAAATCTTAATTTACAATGCAAGGGAATGGCAGGCTGAAGACAACATGGCTACCGAGTAGAGGTTGCTAAAGGGGGAACCTCAGTCTAAGAGATGTAACCAAGCATTAGTAGGCAATCCTAAGCAAATGAGGGTAAGGATAGTGAATCCCAAGTTTACATAGCAAATGAGCACAGTCAGTGGAGTGTATGAGTAGGATAAGGGGAGTATCAGAGTAGAAGATAGGTGACATCATGAGGGGGGTATGTATGAAAGAATGTACGCTCATTGGAGCAGAGTGGCATGTGTTTGCTGTCAGTTACTCATCACTGGAAGAGGTGTGTCAACAGGTATCCTAGCTAAAGGCAAGAAATTGAAGGTGTATGCCGTGGATAACACTAAAGTTTCTTGCTGAAGTGCTTGCAATGTGTTTGCGCGTGGGTGTGTGCCTGTATATCTGAGTAAGACTGTGTGCGCGTGTGTGCACCTGTGTGTGCACGTTTAAGCTGGAGTAAGCATGTCTAAGGTTGTTGAAATGTGTGTAAGCACGTATGCGCCTGTGTGCACATGTTTTAGTAAGAATTAGCAAGTTTTAGTCCGTGTAAGCATGTGTGCACATGTGTGAGCTGGTGTGCACGTGTTTGCGCTTGTGTGCACGGCTCTGCCCCTCTGTGGAAACAGAATGGGAAAAGGAAACACAACAAATAGGAAGTTAACCAGGGAGAGCTAGCAGAGCTAGCAGGTGAAAACAATCAGAATCAGGCAATTACACAGGCAGTGCAGTATCCCAGCCCAGCCCAGCACTTAAAACTCTGCAAACATCTTTCCACCATGTTTTCCTCAGAGACACTGCAACACTGCAGTAAATTAAGAGAAGTGAAAACTTAAAAAGCTTTACTGAGACAAAAAATGTTAGGGGCTGCCATTGCTGTTATAAGGCAACATATGCAACATGCTGAGGGTGGTGACAATGCAAATGCTGCTGGACAACCCACAGTGAGGAGATGGAGAAGAGTGTACAGGCCCAGGGTAACCTATCAGAGGCTACATGAGCTGGAGATAGTGGAGTGCTATAAGAGTGGACAAAGACCTCATGCAGCAAATTATTGAGCTGGGCAGGCCACGCCTCACGCACAGAACAAACAGAGGGGAACCCATCCCAGTGGAAACCAAGGTATGTGTTGGCCTAAGAATACTAGCAACAGGTACCTTCCAGAGACCAACTGCTGATATGATGGGGATATCACAGGCATCAGCATCCAGGGTACTGCACCAGTTCCTGGATGCCATGTCAGCACATGTCAGTGATCATGTATATTTCCTCAATTCCCGTGAGGTACTGGCCAGCAATATGCGTCTTTTCCAGCAAATAGCAGAATACCCTGAGGTAGTGGGTGCAATAGACTGCACGCACATATGCATCAAAGCACCAGCCGGTGAGCGGGGTAGGGTCTACTTTAACTGCAAGGGCTTCCCCTCCATCAACTGCCAGGTCATGTGTGATGCCCAGGGCATAATACTGAATGTGTGTGCTGGCTGCCCTGGAAGCTACCATGATTCCCATATCTGGCATCTGACACAGCTGTACCAGACATTTGCCAATGGGGACATCCCTCATGGTCACCTAGTGGGGGATGCTGGATATGCACTGGAGCCATGGCTGATGGCACCCATCAGAAATGCACACACACCTGAACAGGAACGCCATAATGAGGCACACGCACAAACACAGAATGTAATCGAGCGTGTGTTTGGGCTGCTCAAGTCACGGTTCCAGTGCCTGGACACATCTGCTGGAGCATTGCAGTACTCACCAACTACATGTACCCAAATTGTCATGGTATGTACTATGCTACATAATATGATCCTGTGAAAACAGCTGCAGCAGGAGCAGCATAGGCCTGGGCCAAAAAGCCCCCCGCCATTGCCAAGGCCATCACAGGCAGAGCGTGACTCGGAGGAGGAACAACCTGAGCCTGCCCCAGTAGGCAGAAGGAGGTGTGCCCAGTATGCTTTGGCCTTGGCAAAGAGGCAACACATAGCACATACACTGGCTCAGTAGGAACCCTGGAAATGATACCTCTCTCTGACTCGCATATATAGTAAAAGGGATGCCTAACTTGACACTACCTGTTTTCAAATATGTATAGGGAGTGTAGTATGTGCATCTGACATAGGCAGCCCTGCAGCACCACCTGAGGCATGATTGCCATGTTTTAAGCAATATAAAGCAGTGCTAAACAGCTTTTACCACTATTTAGGATATGTAAACAAAATTGCACACACTAACTAGCACAACTTTGGTCAATGTTGAGCAATACTGGGCAATGTTCAGCAATGTTGGTTAACGTTGAACAATGTTGGGCAAGCTTGGTCAGACTTGGGCATAGCTGAGCAAACGCAGGTAAACATGCTCATATTTGCTTTACTGGTCCTTAAGCAGTCTGGTCTGCCCAGTATGAAAATATAAAGCAGTGACAGGCCTCGAACCCAGGATACTGTGCACTATAGTCACAGTACTAAACCACTAAACCATGACAGTATTTCGCTGGTCAGCCTGTATACAGAAATGTTGATAAGTCTATGCAAAGTGTCTCATGGAAACCCTGCAGGCACAGCATAATCCCTGTCGAGTTATGGCATAAAAGTGAGCCCTGCAGTAAAAATATAACTTGATTTTCAACACACATATAGTATAAATGTTAATATTTGGCATGTTCACACACATTAACAAATGCAGTGGACTTCATACAGCAACATACAGAAAGGTCACACTGGGCATGCTCACACACTTGAATAAATGAGACAAATGTCAGGCAACAAAACACTGAAAGGCCAAACCGGGCATGCTCACACACTTAGGCCATGTCTGAGTACAGCAGTGGGCCACACATATCTGGCAGTTGCATGTGTTAACCCAGAAACCTCTCACTATTCACCAATCCTGCCTTGTGCACACAGTTATATGACAACAGACACATATATAATATATTGGAACCCTGTCATAATCAAATATGTACTACAGATACTTAGGTTGTGCATAGAAAGTGGGAAAGCAAAGAAGATAAAAAAAACTGCAATCAATATCATCAATAAACAATGTGCACTCCAAACATTATCATAGGTTCATAGGTTCATAGGTTGATACTAGGCTATCTGCCCTAGGGCATTTATAAGCCTAGCCAGAGTGTGTTTGGCTTTCGCCACACTTTTAGATTAGTAGACTGTGCCTGTGAATAGTAGGGCACACAAGATAGCCCTTTTACTGTTAGTTTATTGTGCCTCTGTCTAGCAGGGACCCAGAAGAGATCCCAGGGGTAAACTTACAATCTCCCATCCACTCATCAAGATTTCTCTTGAAGAGGGTCAGTAAGGGGCTCTGCCTAACTGGGACTGGGATTTTGTTCCAGAGTGAGGGGAGCCTCTGGGATATGAATCTGTCCCTCCAGCATGTCCTATTAATTTCTGTGCTGAGGTTTAAGTCCCTGGAGCATGTAGCTCTAAGGGATTCAGATATCCTGAGGTGGAGCATGTCAAGTCTGGGTTGGACGTGGCTTTATACGTCAGGCATAGATCACATCCGAGTAGGTGGTAAGCAACTGAGTAGTGCTGGAGTTACTTTAGCCGAACTGCGTAGGGCATCTTTGTGAGTCCCTTGATCCATTTGGTGAGGAACTTTTGGGGCCATTACAGTTGCTGCAGGTGTCGGGTAAGGTACATCCCAAATGGTGCATTGTATTCAGTTATGGGCCTGATGAGATGAGGGGCACAATGACCTCTCTTGATCTAGATGTGAAACCTTTTGGAATAAGGTGGGCTATATAGAAGGTCTTTCTAACCACTTTGGCAACATGATTGTCAAAGGAGAGATTACTATCTACTCAGGTCCCCAAATCCCTAATTACTTCTTCCATACTTAATGGATTACCACCTATGTGGTAATGTGTGGGCACTTTATTATTAGCAAAGGGGATGACTATGCATTTTATGGCAATTAGCTTTAGGCCATGGCTCTGGCACCAGTTATCCATCTCTGTGAGACCCTTTTGAAGGCTGCTTTTGTCAGCTGGAGAGTCGATTATGGCACCCAGTTTGCAGTCATCTGCAAACTTGGTCAGCCATAGTCCTCCTATGTTAGCCTGTACGTCAGATAAATATATACCGAACAAGAGAGGTCCCAGGACTGAGCCTTGTGGGACGCCACTTGTAACTGGTGTAGAGTCAGACATGGCATCTGCAATTCTGACCATGTGGGCACTATCCCTGATCCAGTTTGCAATCCATCTTGTGACATATGTGTTGATATTAAGCTGGTGAGCTTATTTATGATGCCCAAGTTGGGTATTGTGTCGAAGGGTTTTGCGAGATCCAGGTAGGCTGTGTGGACTACCTTCCCTACGTCTATGGCCCTGGTAACTGTTTCAAAGAAGTCGACCAGGTTCAAGAGGCAAGATCTGCCCTTAACAAAGCCAAATTGGGTAGGATCCAGTGTCTGGAGGTTCCCGGTGTCTTTGTTTATGAGTTCCATGATGATACGCTCCATAGCTTTGCAGACCAGGCTAGTCAGGCTTATGGGGCGATAGTGTCCGGGGTCTGTTGTGGCACCACCTTTGTGGAGTGGGACCACTGTTGCTGTACACCATTCCTTGGGTACATATCCTGTAATAAGTCTGATATTGAACAGTGACTTTATGTGAGGGTTAAGTTCTTCATGAAGCTTGTGTAAGACGCAGGCTGGGACACCGTCCGGTCCCATTGATGCTGTGTTTTTTGCTTTGGAGAGAGCAGCTCTCACCTGTTCATCTGTGATGTCAGGGAGGCTACACTCTGTTGGGATGGACATTTGCTCTTTTGGGGGGATGGGGGGAGACATTTGCACTGAACCTGTCTGCCAGGATGTTGGCAATGTCTGTGGGTTCAGTGCATTTTTTGTCATTTTGCACAAACTCAGAGCATATCTGGGAGTTGCCACCCAGGTTCCTGACATAACTAAAGAAGGCCTTGTGATTGTCCTTAGTGTCTTGTGCAATTTTTCTTTCGAAGCTGGCCTTAGATGATTTTATGAGTGATTGTAGCTTCTTGCTAGTACTGATCAGAGATGCCTTCCCTTTTTGGGATTGTGCTCTATCATGTAGTAGCCTCCTCATTTTGTTGTATAGCTTATTTATGGCCGGGGTCCACCAGACAGGTCCCCTGTCTTTGGAGGAGTGAGTCTTGTTTTTATTTGGGATAGCACTATCCATACATTCCTGTAGGTGTCCATAGAATGCGTTTGTAAAGGATTCTGCAGTTTGAGCCATATTTTCCACTGGCCCAGGGTCTTTGAAGGATACCACCTCGGTTTTGAGAAGTGAGACGTTTGCTTTTGAGAAGTTCTTTACCGAGATTACCTTGGCTGGGGATGTGGACGGGATATGGATGTCTAGTGAGATAAATTTATGGTCTGACCTTACCAATGAGGGGTATACCTCTGGTGTGGAACATAGAGTCCCCATGTTGGTGATGACCAGGTCCAATATGTTTTCCCCTCTTGTGGGAGTGGTGACCAGTTGTGCCATAGCATTTGAGTTTATAAATTCTAGCAACCATTGGGCGAGGGTGTTGGGGCTTGAGTAGTATTCCCAGTCAATGTTTGGGTAGTTGAAGTCACCCAATATAATGGTGTTTGGAGAGACCTTCATATTCTCCAGTGTTCTCAAGAAAGCTGAGTGGGGTTCCTGAGTTTGGGAGGGTGGTCTGTAGCAGGCTACAAACTGAAAGGCAGTTTTGCCCACTGTTAGTTGCACATGGATGGTCTCCGATGATTTGTGCAGTGCTACTAACCTGAAGGTGTGTGTATCTTTGATGTATATTGATACTCCCCCTATTTTTGTGGTTCAGTCCGAGTTTTGTGGCCAAAAAGCATGGTATGAAGTATAACCTGGTAGTGCTGGGGTGCTTTTGGGAGCCTTGAACCAGGTGTCTGTTACTGCACTGATATCGATGTTCTCCATACTGAGGAGAGCCTTGAGTGTGTGCATTTTGAGGTTTAGACTTCTGGCGTTGAGCAGCATTACCCTTAGTTTCTTTTACCTTGTATTGTCTATGGAGGTGGTTTTGTCTTTTGAGTCTTGCCTAAAAAAGGCACTATGGGGGTGGCAAGAGCCTTAGCCAGTATTCGAAAGCCCAGGGGTGACAGGTGCACGCCGTCCCTAGCAAAGCAATGTGGCTTGTCGAGCATGTCATCCCAGGCTGACAGACACTGGATCCCCTTTGAATGACACCAATACATTAGCCAACTGTTAAAATTGATAATTTTGTCTTTATACTGTGGCATCATTCTTGGTGACGGTAAGATGTTGCACAAGGTTAGGGTCATACTGGCCTGGGCTACATGATCAGAGAGCTCCTCTATGTCTCTTTTCATGTAGTCCAGGGAGGAACGTCTGAGGTCATTCACACCAGCATGGACAATGTCGGAGCCATATTTGTACTTGCTTTGGAGTGACCTGAGTGCATGTGTTATGTGGCGGATCCTGGCACCTAACAGACAGCTCACAGTGACCTTCTCCTTGTTCAGCCTGGTAAGTGGGACGTCAGTGTGTCTGACAATAGAGTCACCTATTACAAGTGTATTAGGTGTGTTGTTTAGCCTTAAGGGCAGTGACTGTGTGGCACACTGGCTTTGTGAACTATGTGATATGTGTGTATTGTTGTGGGGTAGCAGTTGTTTGGGTGTCTGCTTTGGAGGTCTCTGCTGCTTAGGCAGATTTTTATTTAGAGCCTCCGAGTATGTTTTTGTGTGTTAATGTGTTTGGTTTGCTGTAGCTATAGGTCTATGTGAGACTGGATTTGTGGTGTGTGTGGTTACCTTCTCCTCCTGATAGACTGTGCCAGTCATGGGTCGAGAGAGCTCAGCCTCCTGTTTGTCTATATAGTTGCATCTTTCACATATATCTGAGTTTGTTGGGAGGAGGAGAGGGTTGTCTGTGTATGCCATATGTTGCTGCAACCCATTCAACAGTTTCATATCCTGTAGAGATGGTGAGGCTCAACAGACTGTTCAGGTGCAGGGTCTTTTTGTTTTGCAGTTCACTTATGACACATATAGGGAAACGATGTAATCACATTGATGCCATGTTTTCAGCTTTGGAAGGAGCTGTTTACCCAATCTACATGTGATATCTCCTGGTATGATGATAGGACCTTTTGTTAGTGGGAGGTGGTTATGTATGTATGGGCCTGTCTGACAGGATAACAAACAGACCCTGCACCTGAACAGTCTCTTGAGCCTCACCATCTGTACAGGATATGAAACTGTTGAATGGGTTACAGCAACATATGGCATACCCCACAAGTGTTGGTGTACAACAGACCATGGGAACTATAGTCCTATAAGCCTATGAAGTCTGATCTGCAAGGCCATTGAGTCCATCATGATTGAAGTCATAAACAGAGCTATTGGAAGCCAACAAACATACAACCCTATCAACTTTGGTTTGTTCATGGGCAGATCATGGTTCCCAAACCTGCTAGACTGTTTGCAAGGCAGCCACCCAGGACATACATCACTGAAATGAGCTACACACATCCCACATAGACTTTGAATAGCCCTTTTCCAACATCCCAGACACATGTCGTATCCACAAAATCAACAATCTGTGCATAAATATGTATTGTCATATGATGGATTGGCAATTGGTCCACAGATAGATCATACAAGCTAAGAATTGTGGAGTCCTGTTCAAGCTGTTAACACCTGCTGTCCCCCATGGTTCAGTCCTGGGATTGTATAAAACAAAGTGCACACACATTACCATGTCTAGTCTGATGATGTCAGCATCCTGCAAATATAGCAGGAGAAATGAAAACACCCAGTAAAGCATATAGCGCATTGTGTCAATGTGTATCTCTCTAGTATCATAACATAGGTAGGGGTTTGAATCATGCAATTGCTGTGTGTGTGTGGGGTGTATGTTTGTGTATGATTTCCTTTGAGAGGATTGCCATTTTTGGAGACTAGGAAAACACCTTATAAGAGATAAATTCGTCTTTGGCAAGTCTGATGATGTCAGCATCCCAAAAATACAGCAGTGGAAATGAAAACTCCCAGTAAAGCATATAGCGCATTGTGTTAATGCATATCTCTCTAGTATCATAACATAGTTAGGTAGGGGTTTGAATCCTGCAATTGCTGAGTGTGTGTTGCACTGTTGGTCAATGTGTTATGGGTTTTGCTTTTACTACTGTATGACATATCAGTAAAACAACAGTATGTGCATTGCACACTTCAGGTATCTGTGTGGCAAATACATATATGTACATGTGACCTCAATTAGTTCATAGGTGTGAAGCCTGCTTTCTACATGAATACACCTGTTACCTTTGACAGTTTGTGCTGCTGCTTCTCAGACCTTATGTTACATATGTATGTTTGTGACAAGGCCAGCCACTGTAGTGATCTGTGGCCTAGGTCATCTGTGTCACACACACCCATGACAGTTACTATAAAATAGTGTGAGTGAGGGTTCATGCCTGGGGTATATTTCAGACATGTTCAAACACAAGAAAGTCTGTCAATAATGGGCATTCATTATAGGTGTACAACAACTTCGTGGATATGCATACAGACTCCTTATTGCTTATGTGATACACCGAGGGACGTCATAATACCTTTGGAAATGTGAATACCAAAGGACAGATGACATAACATATGGCTGTATGTACACATCGGTACCCCTTCTACATGTTGTGGGCTACTACCTATGTGGTACTGTCAGGATACTATGTTTAGTAAATGTGGATGACTATGCTATAGTTGGCTTATAGCTTTACAGCATGGGTTGGTCAACAGGTATCTGTCTGTATGATACCCTTGTGGAGGATAAGTGTCTCATCCAGAGAATGCATTGTAAACAACTGTATGCATTACCAGATGTGGACGGACATATCCCTAGTGTGTTTGCTTGTACCTAAGAGAGCTACATGCCAAACAGGAGTGGTCCCAGGAATGGGTGGCGGTCAATACCACTGGTTACTGGTATAGTATAGTACTGGAAGGATCCTAATGCTACTGTGTATCCTACATCTGTGTGTCAGTTGTCAAGACATCACCTAACCATTGGTTATAGTCAGGCTGTTGAGGTTGTGTATACTACCAGAATGCAAACCAATGACCGGTATTAACAGTATCACCCACAGCATAGTGTCAAACCATGTCATACACACGTGTACCCAAGTTGAAACATATGAGTAGTAAAATGCATACTGGCCACAAATAGAAAATATGAAGTGTTAACACTGTGTAATACAGGGCATGCCACCCTTCCCATGTGTCCACTATGCACGTACATGCAGACAGTGCACCTCCACCATGTTCAGAAATGTACACCTGCAAATCTGTACTGCACACATCACACACGTACTGTCCACTCACCAACACATGCTGCCAGAACTACACACATCGGCCAAGTGGCACATGGGCGGACAATACATTTTTGGAATTAACACTGGCATAAACAATACTACATTGATAATCATAGCTTTAATGCATCATGCCTGCTCAGATATACCTACAAGGATATCATTACACTTTACTGCTGTCAACATGCTAACATTGCTACACTGCTATTGTCACCCTGTGCATCAGCACCATGTTAGCCTGTTCCTGCATCAATGTTACAGATGACAGGAGATGGCACAGTTTCATCATATGCACAGAGTGTGTTGTTGGTTTGCCAGAGTCCGACAATGACCCATCCAATCAACATGTATGTGTGTGTGTGTGTGTGTGTGTGTGTGTGTGTGTGTGTGTGTGTGTGTGTGTGTGTGTGTGTGTGTGTGTGTGTGTTTGTGTGAGGGACAACAGTACAGCATGGGTCATAATGTGTGTGTGTATGTGTTAGCCCTAGGTGTTTGGTTTATGTGTGAGTGTCTGCATGCACACAATTCCACCATGTGGCTGCCAAATACGGGAGGTTGTGGGACAGCCACAGATTGTACCTGCCAGGCTGTACAGATCACTGTCTCTGGCCACGGACACAGTACCTGTGCCTGGCAGGGGTGCCACGGACAGTATTGGGTACTAAGCCAGACTGGGTACTATCATCAGAGGCAGAGGGATGTCGACTGGACCCATGTCCATGCTGGGACTGGCCAGAGCCATGTGCACGTGGTTTTCTAGGACGGTCTATTGACAGCCCAGCCCCAACATTGCTGGGGCTGGTACTGCCACTACGGGAGCAGCTGTGACTTGTGTGTCGTCTGCGATGACTGCCAGCTGATGATGTTGCTGGCATATGTCCACGTCGACTTCTCACCCATCCTGCACTGTCTTGGCACATGGACATGACATTGCAGAGGACATCTAGTGTCTCCCCCCCAATGTCTATCAATGACCTCGATGTAATTATGGATGGCACTGGCCAGGTCATGGATACTGTCATTGATAGCAGTGTTATGGGCCCTCTTAGTCCCTGTCTGGTGTACCGTTCCATACGTGCCTGTGCCTGCATTACAGCCCGGAACATACCTGAGGTTGTAAGACCTGTGGGGGCACATCTGCCAGGGGCATTACGACCAGCAGTGCTCCCATGAGAACCTCTGGACATCTGCCTATGTGGTACCATTCCAGGAGTCTGGGTATGGCTGCTGTGAGGGGATGCATGTGCCATAGATACCACACTATCCTGGTCAATGCCTACTGTATGCTGTCCCTCAGCTAAGGCCATTGGTGATGAGGGATGTATTGGCAGTATGAATGTGCACATAGATGGGGTGGAAAGCTGTGTACTGTCGATTGGCGGACCAACGACAGACCCTGTCAAACCTGCCTGTGCCACAACACATGTATCATCATTTCCACTATTTGTGGCAGTGACTTCAGGTTCCCTGCTGCACTCAACCAACACAACCTCAGCACCTGTGAGAGGAATACAGGAAACACACTTTACAATCTGTAGATGATGTTAGCACACATGCACACATGAACACATGCGCACATGCACACATGAACGCATGCACACATGCACACATGCACACATGCATACATGCACACATGGTCACATGTACACATGAGCACATGAACACATGCACACATGCACACATGCACACAAATACACTACTCAGTAAAGTTGACACACACACACACACACACACACACACACACACACACACACACACACACACACACACACACACCAACAGCAATACAGAACATACTCATTAGTGGTTGATGGTGGAGTACAGTATCACAAGCCAAAGAGTCCTATCACACATGTCAGCATGCAGAATGTGTGTTGCTCAACAGCATGCAGTGCAAATGTAGAGAGTCCTTGTTAATAACAGTATACATGTCTTTGATGCATGTGTGTTGTTCAATGATTGGCCTCACCCTGGAACACAATGTGTACATGGACACAACATTGCTGTGCAAGTATGAAATGCTTTACAATGTCCTGTGCATCATCACTCATAGGTATACACACCATGGCCGGATGCACACAACTGTCAGTTGTATAGCAATGAATGCTATGTGTAGTACTATAGTTACTGTAACTGGATGCAGTGTAGTACCATGAATAATCATCAGGCAGCATCATGTGGTCACTCAAGGCCACTAATGTATGCCATACTGGCAGCTATCTTGCTGTACCTGACCTGCACCACTTTGGCTACATTAACTATTTCACAGGCAGTTGTTACATGGGTATGTAAGGTGTTCAACAGGGAGCATTGCCTACCATGAATGTGTTGTGTGTTGAAGAGTGTCGCACTGCCCCATGATAGGCCTCTACCCCTCAGGTATAGTATGTATGCTGTGTGGATGACATTTGGGATACTGGAGACTGATCTTACAGCAGGTGTCTAAATACGCTATGTGTATCATATTAACACTTACTGCATATGACAAAGTGGTGTATGTTGTGTGCATGTGTATTGACTCTGCCTATACAATGTCCATTACAGTGTACCACAATTGGTTGGGATGCTCTGTGTATTGCATGTGTTTGAGGCAGCTACTCATGTTACTGGGATGTGCATAGTCCCACAGAAAACATGCAGAGCATGCATTGTGTGTAGGTGTTTTACATGTGTATATGGCCTACAACTCTCCTATGATATGCACATGTTATTTGCTATATTAAATGTAGAACACTCACCAGCATGGGTCTGCTGTCTTGCTATCACACCAGAGGGACCTACAAGGATATGAGATAGTTTGTCAGTGTCAACAACTATGGCATTGCTGCTGTGAGTTTGCAATTTTACAGTAGTACAACAGGTGACAGTCACAGGCATACAGATTATGTACTAAA
Source organism: Protopterus annectens (assembly GCF_019279795.1). NCBI lineage: Eukaryota > Metazoa > Chordata > Ceratodontiformes > Protopteridae > Protopterus > Protopterus annectens. The sequence goes on along the minus strand of NC_056729.1, from coordinate 1,192,655,641 downwards.
TTATCAGTATTGCACAACACCAGGCTCCACATCTTCTAAATACATAGTACACATCTGACATATGCATGTTCTAACAATTGAGCTAACAGTCATCTACAGATATGCCATGTTACCTGCACGCTCTGAGTCAACTTGCTGGGTGACTCCGGCCTCCATGATGACACATCTGTTGTATTGGTTGGCCAGGAGCCACCATGCTGAGGAGCAGCTCTTCCACTCTGGTGAGGGGTGGATGTGATGCTGCACCACCACCTATGGCAAGCTGTTGTCTGTGGACATCGGAGGCATGCTGCCAGAGATGTCTAATTAAATCACTGCAGTGATGGCGTACCTGCTCATAAGTCCAGTTATGCATGCCTACGTCATTCACCCGATGGACAACATCTTGCCACAGTGCAGTCCATGCAACAGTGCAACAGTGCATGCTGGTCCTGGCTGGTTCTGGAGAATAGCAGGGTGTGATGTAGTAGGGCGTCTAGGATTATTTCCTCCTCTTCAGGGGAATACGCAGGTTTGTGATTGTGAGACATGTCCCTGAAAGACAATAAAACAATAATTGTAAGCAAGTCATGTGGCACACTTAACATTCTAAAGTACAGACATCAATGAAATGCCATATATAGCAACCTAGTGGCTGTCAGTAGATACACACTTTTAATACCACATATCAGTGCTCAGCCCACAACTGCCTGACAGTGCCTGGCACATTCTATATATTAAACCATGTTCTGCACAGCAACAAAGTGAAACCAGTATGTAAGCCTATGCAACAGTACATGGCACACTGTATGTGACGCAATGCACCAGCTAGCCACAGGAGGTATATATCAAGCTAATGGATGAAGAAAGATGTCATCCACTGCAATGAATGTAAAGTACAGTTACAGTATTACCAGTATACCACAGTAGTATGTAATGCCTAACCTCTGCCTAACATATGTGCACAGTTGTTGATATAGGTGGCATATTGCTGTACTAGACTATATATGTTGCTAGATGCACACATATACCCTGTAACACAGATATGATTGAGGACATGGTACAGGCATAATTACACACACATCAGACATACATACAACACACAAATGTATGCCAACCCAGATGAGCTTTACCTGTGTACCATACAGTACTGTGTGTCACTACTTACAAAACCTTATGCCTGAGATATGTAATCTGTGAGGACTACAGGGAAGACACAAAACAGTGTTTCCAAGCAATGTGAGCATACACCATACTGTACTGTTTAGGCCTACAGCTTTGGGTAGTACTACAGTTCATATGGGAGTTGAATTTACCAGCAGTACCACTCACTAAGTATACATGTATTGCTTTAGCCTACAATGGGACACCACAGTCGACAACAAGGGACTACGTCACACCGTATGCCATACTACTTTTTCTGCCTAGCAATAGCATACACATCTTTTTCTGGGATCACAGCTAGGACACAAACTACCATGACAGAAACAATTTCACACTAAGCTATCACACCTTTACAGACCTTGCACACATTCACCAACACATTCACCATCACACTCAGTCAACCTCACGTAGCAATTATTGCACTAAGTACATGTGTGCGTGGTTCGTGTCATGGGTAGGTAATACGCTATTGGCCCTAGGGCCTATAGCAGCCTAGCCATATGCTACCCTGGACTTTGACACACATTTAATTACATTTCACTTGCCCCTATCAACCAGAGCCACAGAGGTGATTCCCAGGGTGTATTTCCTATCTTCCAAACAATCATCAGGAGTATTTATGACAACTGCTAATGCAGAGCTTTGTTTGCTATTGAATGGGGTTTTTTTTCCAGAGTATGGCATGTCTCTGATTTAGGACTCTATCCCTCCAGCATGTGCTGTTTAGTGAGCTGACAAGGTGTAGGGCCCTAGAGCATGTATCTGGGAGGGATTGTAATATGTTTACGTGGAGGATGTCCAACAGCTATGGGTGTGACATAGCTCAGTATGTTAGGCAGAGGTCACCTCTGGGTAGGCGCTATGCAACACAGTGTAGCTGTGGTTTTGTGAGTCGGTCTGCATAGGGCATCTGTTTGAGGCTGGTATTACTCTTTGTGTGGTATGTCTGTGGCATTTCCAGTTGCTGTAGTTGGCATTGTACTCTCTAATGGGTTTTAAGTGTGATAAGTAGAGGGGAACACTGACCTATATTTCCCTAGATGACACACCTTTTGTGATGATGTGTACCACGTAGACAGAGGACATGACCAGTGTGGCACTGTGATTATCAAAGGGGAGGCTACTGTCCACCTGTGTCCCATGTTCCCTTATCACACCTTTGGTGTTAGGTAGACTACCACCTATGTGGTAGTTAATGGGTACAGTGTTCTGGCAAGAAGGGATGGCACTGCAGTGTCAACACTGAGCTTCAGTCCATACCTTGGTCGCCAGGCACCTGTCACAGTAAGTATGCCCCATGTCTCTCTCCCTCTATATATATATATATATATATATATATATATATATATATATATATATATATATATATATATATATATATATATATATATATATATATATATGTATATATATATATATATATATATATATATATACATATCTATATCTATATATATATATATATATATATATATATATATATATATATATAAATATATACATACACACATACATATAAACATCCATTGCTGTAAATATAGATGTGCATATAGGCACATATACAGTCCACTATTCATGGTGGGAATATCACTTATGCGACACTTATGAGATATACAGTTATGTAATAATATTGCACAGTATTGTGCAGACTGCATTGAAGGTGTCCTCAGCCCATGTAGCTTTAGTAGGCCTCACTGGCTACAACACTGCAAAAATGACAGAGCATACCCACAGCATTTAACAACCGCATGTCATATACCAACACTGCATGCTATTATCTTTTCCACACACTACAACCTACATAGAAATATGCACATAACAACCTTCAACAACGTATTTATATATATACACCCTTCACAAACAGTTGCAGTATGTCCCTTGCCCTATGCACATGTACAGATACATAGAGATACGTACTGCTGCCACATATGGATGATTCACAGTATGTAGAGTACTCTTCATAAACATCTACTACATGCCATGCAATACATATGTGTTACATACCTTTCGTTTGTACTGCTGTGTTCCATTTGCTTTTAAAGGAAATATATATATTTTTTTCCTTTTTCATTTCTCTGTCTGTTGCACTTTCTTTTTCTGTGTTTCTCTGTCTGTCTTTGTCTGTGTCTGTGTCTCTGTCGCTCTCTCTCTCTTGCTGCAATGAGATTATTGCATGTGTAGACAGCAACTACAGCCTGCTTTTCCTGTTATCTGCACATGTGCATGTGATGGCCTCTGCACCAAATGGTGCCCACCATTTACTAATTGCATGTAGCCTGCTGTATGCTAATTGCACTACTCACTGTCATAGCAGCCCACTGCTATAAAATGCTAGGTTAGGTTGGCATAGCCCTTTCAGCTTTCCAAAGTGGGTCCCATGCTTGCTTGCTGTGGACACCGTTGTGTCAGTCAGAAGGTTGGTATACTTCTTATCTCTGAAGCTAGGGTTGTAGCCAGTGATTTGCATGTTGTACTCAAACCTGAATGTTGCTGCTTGTAGTACACACTTGTCAGTGTAGACTTTTACTCACCCCTCCACATGCTTACACAAGATACATGGGAGTATGTACTTTCTTTTCTAATTAGACAATTAACTGCCATACAAAAGTAGTTATTGCAATGCATTCTTCTGGCACATGAACTGTTTGTGAACTACTATACTGTAAATATTAATTACCTCACTTCTGAACAGTTTGTTGTTTATTTGTGTTGACATTAGCACGGGCTGCTCAAGACAACTGAACACATTTCAGTACTGAGTATGCCTACCTACATTCTTGGTAGAGCCTGAATACACAGGTATATTGTTCTTTTGGGTAGGGGTGCAGAAGTACAGAGAGCATTATATATTATTGTGTGATGTTTATGTCTGTCTGTGTAGCTCTCACTGGTGGACATATCCAGATGGTAGCCAGAGGTTGGCCTATTATTCTTTGTCTGTGCACCACACCAGTCTTTTCTGCACTGGAAAAATGGCATTGTCACAGTTGGTTGCTAACAGTACATGGCTACATCCTTTGATATTTCTGTGTTGTACTCCTACATGAGGGTATGCTTGTGGAACTCATTCAAAAGCTATTTGCAGAGTGTGTATCAGCAGACAAGCTGGAATGCATGTGTGTTTCTGCCTCTGCCAGGCCTCTGATACACTCAGGTATATATTTGAACAGCCTCAGGGAAAGGTACATATAAGTGGGGTACACCTGTAATATATTACAGACATTAAGTTGAGACTGTGAGAGAATCAGAGCATATGTATCAATACACCTTTTCTGATGTGCATGCAGTGTGTACTATTACTTATTGACATTATTCATTAAGTGTAATTTCCCACTCTTCGGCCTACCGTCAGTACTTTTCAGAGGGATTCTGAGGGACAAAGCTAACATTTGTTTAGGAATCAGGGACATCCCTGAAAACCAGTCACAGCTGGGAAGTATGGCCTCTGCCCTATTCAAATATGCCAGTGTTTATCCTGCTCTGATACTGTGTGGGGTTTATAAAGTGCTACTGTAACATTATTTCCTGCTAGAATGGTTGGTTCTCTTTTCACAGTCATGTCATGCAATTCCACCACAACTGCTGGTAAAGATCCACAGAACAGGATTTGTGTTATGACATTCCTATTTTCCCTTTACATTCACTCATTGAAATGCATGATATATTTATTACAGCACCAACTTGTTATAAATCTACTGTGGCCTAGTGGTACTTCATGCAGTCTAGTGAGTCCAAGGTCTGGGGTTCAAGGCTGACAGATGTTTTATTTTGCTGCTCAGCAGAACAAGGGCCCTGCCATGCAGAGTGACTATGGCACTTTTAAGCAGTTGTAAGTGGGTTTCCGTGGGTTTGCGTGATGCTTAGCAATACTTAGCTAAGCACACACATGCGCACACTCACTCAAACCTGCTAACTACTGCTTAAAAGTGCTTACTCCCGCTAACCCCCAATCTAATTTTTTTGAAAGAAAAGAAAATGGGGAGATAGGAAAGTGGTGAAAAAGGGGGCACAAAGAGGGACAGACAGTAGGGAAACAAACTCGGGATGTGCAGGACGGGTGTAGGGAAGGTCCATAGCTGCACATTTCTTTACCAGCAACAGCTGTGCATATGTAATAAATTGGGAGTGAAATTTGAAACCTTCCACCCCTGAGAGAGGGGTGAGGACAACAAAGTATGTTGTACACTGCCAATTATAATTATCAGTTTACATGTCCAGCGGACATGTGTACGAAATGGGCAGCTATGTATAGGGTGTAATTTTTTTGTGGGAACAGATTGCCCTTTTTTTTTTTTTCACGTGAGAGTGGAAAGTGAGGTAGAGGAAGTAGGTATATTTGGGGAGGTAGGTTGGGGAGGTAAACAGACAAGACAAACAAGACGCATACAGGGGCGGAGTATGACACATGGGGTGGGTGAACACAATTGACAGGGACGGATGTTTGGAAATTGCAAGCCCATGAGCCCACAGATGATAACAGTGGAACTGAGATCCCCACCCATGGGCAGTCACCACTGCACCTTCACAGCCCCGAGGGTGGCTGTGCTGGGGGCTGCGTAGGATGGGCAGGCTCACCAGTGAGACGTGCCACTCTCACCTCGAGCTGGCGTAGGGGATCAGAGACTGAATGCTGGATCTCCCTACGCACCACAGCCCAGATTCTTCGGAGGGTGACAGGTGGCCCTTCTCCACCCACGCTTGCACAGGGGGGGACAAGCCCCATCCCCTGCAGCACTTCCACCCAAAGGTGGCACAGGACCAATGGAGGAGGGGAGCCCAGGCTGGGCACTGGACCTGCTGGTGCAAGGTGCAATCGCCAGCTGAGGAGTGACAGGTGGGTCCGCTGGGACCGGCCTTCCCATACTTTCTGTGATTAGGTGTGTTTAATTACAACATAATCAACAGCATTCCAAATTAGTTGTAACAGCATGCAGTAATATTCCCATTAACCCAACACACCAAGGTTCCAACAGTTGAACAGCAAGCATAACACATGCATATATTGAACGACAGTGGACATTCCAACAGCATGCAGGGATGATTGGTGGCAACAGGCCACCAAGATTGTGGTGTTTGAACAGGGCACATTCATCAAAGGAAATGCAGATATTTATAGAACAATAGGACATATGTTCTAACAAATGTTTTGAGATTAGACATACCCATTGAGGTGTGGAATTGCATTGTTTATGCACATACAGTAGGGTGTAGAAAGAAACCTCAATTAACATCTTATAAATACTTTTAGTCTACACTACATTCCTACTGACTGCAGGTGTACATCCCCTACATGTATTATTACACTTCCCAACATGCATTAGGTTGTGTAATGGGTTTGGCTAGTTCATTATATAACTGACCTATATCTGACATACTAACTGTCCAAGATGCAGCTGTTACTGCTACATGGTTATTTATTTCTATACCTACATATCTGGATGTGTTCACATGACATTTTCAGTTAAATTTGTACAGAACCCTACATTTCGTGTAGCACACTCACATTTCTGGGGAGCACATTAACAAGCTACTCGTGTGCCAGATTTACTTATGTATGCCAGCCATTTACTGACTGTTGAGGACTGTATATTTGCTTCACAGCTACTGGCACTTCCATCAACCACTTTAGATTGGACTGCCCAACTCTGGGTTGACAGCACTTATTACAACAGTACTATTTGTATAATGCAAGGGTACAACAACATTTCAAAGTAAGTGACTCAGACACACTCCAAGTATTATACCTTTATTAATTATATTACACACTTTTCCACAGGCTCTCTCCTTTATCTGATATTACAGTGCATACGGAAGACATATTCAAGACATATTATACCTTTATTAATAGGTTAGAACACTCTTTTTCAGGCTCACTCACTTATTTTATATGACAGTATATGCAGAGATATTATTCCAGACATATTTTACCTTTCTTAATGGGTTACTACACTCTTTTTCTGGCTCTCTGACTTATTTTATATAACAGTATATGCAGAGCAATTATTCAGGGCATTTTATGGCTGTATTATTGGGCTACAACACTTTCTTTCAATCTCTATCACCTATTTTATATAGCAATACATGCAGAATAATTACTAACCTGCCTGGTGGCACAGCCTTAGCAGCCTATCTGCATAGGCTTGCTGATTCGCAGCATGGACACCTGCAGCTGTGAAGTAAATGAAGGGATATTGAGACATACCTATCCATTATATAGACTAAATTAGCATGTCTTACATACTGCATTCTATGGCTACCTACTCAGTAGTGGGGCATCTTGCATGTCACAGTCCTCCTGTATCCATTGGTTCAGTAGGTCCTGCTTCCATCTCTTCAGGTCAGCATGGTGGTGACGGACCTGCTCACCAGTCCGAGGAACACCTGTGGCACTGGTGAGATCATGAGCTAACCGGTTCCAAGCCTCTGCTTTGTACTCCGTCCCTTGGAACTGGCCCTGCAGGAGTCTTGACTCATGATGGTGGACAAGGAGCCAAACCATGTATTTTAACTCCTCGATGCCCCAGCTTTCTTAATGGGTTACTACACTTTTTTTCTGGCTCTCTGACTTATTTTATATAACAGTATATGCAGAGCAATTATTCAGGGCATTCGAAAGTGAGCACCCTCTCCAGCACCAGCCATTCTAAATGCAGATGGGAGCTACAATCAGTTATGGCAAGTATTCCCGCCTATGAAGCTTAAATATGCTGCATTTTCCGCACTTTTTTGTGATTGGCCATTTTTGAAAAATCTCGGCTGACTGCAAACCTGCTTAGCAATAGTTAATCTACCATTTATAAGTATATGTATGTTAACAGTTGCTGTTTATCCTAAGCTGTCATGGCTTAGTGGTTCGGTACTTTGATTATGGTGCACAGTGTCCTGGGTTCGAACCTTGTCATTGCTTTTTATTTTACCACTGTCCAGACAGGCTAGGGGGTGTGGCTGTGTTTAGGCAACTTTGCTCTATGTTGCTCCACGTTGCCCTACGGTGTGCTGGTTGGCACAGCGTGCACCTCCTCGCAAATCGATTGCACTGGGTAAAGTGCAATTTAGCTATGGGAAACTATATTGCACTAGGTAAAGTGCTGCTTAACTATGGGCAACTATATTGCTCTGGGTAAAGCGCTGCTTAACTACGGGCAACTATATTGCGCTGGTTAAAGTGTTGCTTAACTGCGGGAAATTATATGTCAGGATCCTTTATAAATGTACATTTTGTTCACTGATACATAGGCCATTTCAATGCATTTTAGTAGAATTTTAATCATATATGTCAGGAATAATTTCATATACTAATTTAAAACATAAAATAAAAAGGGGAGTGGTGGGATTCGAACCGTGAATGCCTCCTCTTTGTGCGAAGGCTCTACCACTATGCTATTGCTATTTAGTTTAATTTGCATAGACATCCCTTATTATGCTCTTCAGTGTTGAGATTGCTAACTGCAGCTAAGCAATGGGCACACCTGCGCAAACAAGCGCAAATACAGGCAGCTATATCGGGATTAGAAAAAAACAATTTAAAATTTTACTTTTTATAACAGTACTGGGGTTTTACAATGTCAGGGAGTGTAGTGTTGGGTACGTAGACATTTGAGTGGACTCACTCATGTGTGTTGACATTTCACAATTCAGACACTTGCAGGGGCGTGGACGTTTGTACTGCTCGGCAGTCAGATACGCCCCCTGCCTTCCTGTACGGTCCATGTTAGACTTGGAGTGGAGTCAGCGTGCCCTCATGAATATGCATGGCATGCTGACATCATACCGTTCAACTGCAGTCTCCGAGTAAGACTTATTTAGTCTTACATGGAGGATTTGTGAATCTGGGGGTCTGTTTTTAGAGAGCAAATTAACAAATGCAAAGTATATCATATGCCTCCATACCAGACTACATCTCTTAAAATGAACACAAGTCTCTGAACATAATAGGACACACTTTGTCAGTAAGTTCACTTTATGCTAAGTGGTCAACAGTGCAACAAGCTGACATAAACCTTCAAAATGTATAAAGAAGATGATTTCCTTGAAGTATTTTTATTATTTTTTTTTTGAAAGAAAAAAATACAAAAAAATGTTAAACTTTCAAATGTCATACAAGAAAGTAATGCAATGAATTAAGGTTTTAAAGAACAAACAAAATTACAACAAACCTGAGATGAGCAAGCTAGTAAAGGAGACAAAACAGTTTCTAAAAAAAAAAAGAGCAATCCTAACAGTCTGAATAATTATGTAGATGAACATGTCAGTTGAATAAGGGCCAAAACCTTCAACCAAAGATTATTCCTTAATTAGTTTGGATACATTCTCCTCTCTTTTACTTTAATTTCTTTAATTGCAACCTCCTTTAAGAGAGTAAGAAAGTCTTCACAATTTGTATCTGAAGACAACTTCCAGTTACTTGTAATAGTCTGTTCCATAATGCTTTAAAAAAACTTGAATTTTTACCCAGAAATTCTGAACCATAATACAATCAAAAAACGTATCTGACCAATTAGCCTTAATTTGTCTGTTACATCTCCAACAGCCAGAGAGATTTTCTTTTCTCATTTCAGCAACTCTTACAGGAGCTATAAAATATTTAAACATAAATCTCCAAGTAAATATACTCACTTACATGGTCCAAGATGTATTTTTAACTGAAGAAAGAAGTTGAATTTTACTTTGTTCAGAGAAAACTGTGGAATTTTTTTTTAGAGAAAAGTACCAAAATGTTATCTAAATTCAAATAATCTTTGGTTAACATTTGATATATTTTTGAGATCAAATTATAAAATTCATGATGTTTATAAATAATTTCAAATAGAGTTAGAATCCATTCAGGAAATTAAATTAAAGTAGAATTAGATAAAAAAGAAAATTTAGTTTATAGTGATGCTAAAATTAGTTGAAAAAGGCTTAATTAATGTTTATAATAAATTCTGAATAAATAGTTTCAATGGATTTATATATAATCCCTTCAAAACATTGGTGTTCAATGGATTTACATATAATCCCTTCAAAACATTGGTAAGCATAATAAAAAATGTTCATTATTCCAAGTGATAAAGGTATAATATAAAGTTGTTTGTTGATGATATCTGTCTAACAATTAAATATATTCTAGAAACACTAGAAGAACTAAATAAAATAACTGATAATTTTCAAAAAATGTCTAATTTATACTTTAATAGTTCCAAATTGAAGAATATTTTTATTATTAAAAAAAATAATAAATAAAGTTATTTCATATTTGGGCATTCAATGTATCTAATAATTTACTTTAAGTATTTACATTTGGAGTATTACAAAAGAAACTATAAATTATAAATACGAAAAAATAATAATTTCTTTAAGTAATCTTATTAATTATTAGGAATAAAGTATGCATTTCATTTGAAGATAGTTTATAGTTAATTATGTCAATATATTTATTTCCAAAGATTTTAGACATAACCCAAGCTCTTATATTACCATCAAAAAAGAAACAACTAAAAACAATAAATAGATTACTTATAACATTTCTATGGCATCCAAATAAACCTCAATTGAATATAAATCATTGTTTCAGACCTTGGAAAAATGGAGGTGTGAATTTTCCTAATATAGAAACTTATGCAAAAGTGGCAATTATTAAAATTATTTTTAATTGGTTAAAACTATAAATGTAATTGGAAAATCTTAAATTTTCAATTATTGAATGTCAATAAACTAAACTCTTTATACTTAATAAATTCTAAATTATATAATCCTTTCTGACTTTTTATCTGTAAATATATTCAAGTTATCTACACATTTGTCATCTAATTCTACTTATTTAAATTCCATCTTAAACATTTTTAAAAGAATAATACTGAATAATTCAAACTATAAATTCTGGTTTGAATCTTTAATTCCTTTTTCATTAACTAAAAACTTTGTGAATAAAGAAGATTATTTCAGTGTCAGATTTGCAATAAAGTTACTATAAGAGGGCATATTCACAGCCCAACAATGTTACTCTCATTCGACACTTAAAAAGCTGCTGTACGCAGCTTAGAAATAAACCATAATATATACTGAGTTCCATACAAGCCTCAGACCATAACAACAAATATTCCTCAAGATTCCGAGTGTTACATTTCATATCCATGTGAATTTGCTGTAGTTAGAATAATGCAATGGTGTATAACAACATTTACAGAGGTTCTTCATGTCAATAGCTTAAGAAGCAATAAAAACATATAATTAAAAAAAAAATTAAAAATGACAATCTAAGAATCTTCTTACCTGAGATAGCAAAGTGTATTAAAGTCTATACAGTTATGACAACTATACAAAGACCAGTATGATTGCATATAATATATATGAAATTTAAAGCTCATGCAGTTATCTTATAACACAAGCCAATCACACAGTGAGAGCTTCTTAAAGTGGTTACCCATCTTAGCACATACAGTTATGTGACACAAAGGACCAAAATGAGCTCAACTAACTGAAATGGCATCATATGGGAATTTAGAATCATACCATGGAATGGCAGTCAATCAACGTCTGAAACTAAATGAATGCCATTGCCGCAAAGGTCATATAACTTACATAAATCAATTGGAATCACATGTAAGACACTTTGCATAACAATGTTAACAACAATTGGTCCCAAAAATGCACTGTTGAGGGATGCCTGATGATGATAAATAGAATTAGAAATTCTTTTAAAAATCCACCAAAGGAGAGTTCCCCTCCAGATAACATTTAAGCCACTTAAACAGGGATGACAGAATATGATCATCAGTATGTGGTATAGCAATGTGCCATAATCAACTAAATCAAAAGCCATCAAATGATAAACAAATAAAGTTGTTTATACAAACAATACAACAAATAAACTGGCTGAGTAATCTCAGTAAAAAATTATATCAATGCAATGGCTACAACACAACCTGGCTTCTGTTTGGGCAACAGATGAGTTTCTTCTAAAACTTTATTGACTTGAAAGTGTGCCACCATCTCTCAATTATCTTAGAAAATAGATGAAGCAACTGTACATGATATGGTTTACCATTAAATAAGAAGGGAATTGCCCTGCATAATACGTTTGGAGGTGGGCCATTATTCTCAGGAAGACATAGCTTAATCAAACGGATCCCTATTGAAATGGCACCATTCCAAATACTGAGAGCTGACACCCCCTAACAAAAGACAACCTGCTGTGTGAATCTCAGATATCTCTCTACTCCTTTCAACTTCACTACTTCACTACAAGAACGTATATGCAATAACATCCAAGATTGTCATACCTTGGAGAAAAGGGAATATTCCAAGAAATGGCTGAGAGTCTATAAGTTTAAGTCCATCTCTTCATCCATTCAGCTTACATTTTCTATGGCTTGAGTGGAGTCTTGACATTTCAGAGAGTTACCTAATCAAAAACATTAGTCACATGTATCATTATGTGCCCCCCCCCAAAAGAAAAGAAAAGAAAAAGACATGGAGTATTACAGCAAAGAATGAAGGTCTTTTAACCAGTATGCTTACTCCACCTTTCACTGAGAAAGGTATGTATAGAATGCAGTTGCCTCTCTACTTTTTCCAGCTTACTCTGTGCCTTTTGAAGTATAAAACAAGAGCAAAGTACCTTTCTTGTCTGCTTTAGATGCACAAGATGTTAACTTCATAGATAAAAACTCACTCAGCTTATCTTGAATGTTGTCACACAGCATATCCTTCAAACTGTCTCAAACCTTCAAGTACACATGGAGTTTGGGGATATATAGAACATATGATGCCAATATCATTATTCAACTAAATCTTCAAAATTAGTGTAGGAACATCTGAATGGGAAGAGAGATCAGCTTGATTATCTACCCATCCTGGACCTAAGCAGGTTGATAGGAGGAAAAATCCCAAATGACTGCATAGAACATAATCTGCCAGGCATTGTGTGCACTGTTATCTTCTCTAACTAGATAATATGTATATTTGCAAAGGTAAGCATTCATATCTTATGACCCACATCGCTGATCTCAAAGATGAGAAGAACCAATAGATCTAATAGCTGCAAATCCAGACTGTGCACATACTAATACTGAGATTGTAATTTACAGAATATTTCCTTTTCTCCAAGGTATGTGGCGTTAGTCAGCATATATAAGATCAAGGAATGTCAAAACATTTTGTGATATTCTTGGTAAAATACTCTTGCATGTACTTAATTACATAATTAATAATAAAATCAATGACCCCCATTTTAATGCGTCAAAAACTATTCTTATACCTAAAGTTAATGCTGATGCCCAAAATCCAGATAATTATAGACCAATTTCAGTATTAAATGTAGATATGAAAATTTTGACCTCTATTCTGGCTAATAGACTGGGAAAAATAATGAATCAAATAATAGCTAATGAACAAGCTGGTTTTATAACTGCTAGGCAAACTAGTGACAATACATTAACACTTCATACATTAATTTCTTATGCTAAACAAAATAATTTAAATATCTATGCACTTATAATTGATGCGCAAAAGGCTTTTGATAGGGTTAATATACATTTTTTGTTTGATACTTTACCATATTTTAATATACCTCATGAATGTATGTTAATGTTACAAATTCTATATAACAATCCTTACACAACTTTATATATTAATAAAAGCTTTTCTAAAAGAATACAAATTAAAAACGGAACTCGTCAGGGTTGTCCTTTGTCCCCTTTATTATTTAATATATACCTAGAGCCTTTATTTTTATATATTAAACAGAATGTATATCATAATGCCCCTATACTATATGGAACTAAAATATCTATGGCGGCTTTTGCTGACGATCTTAATATATACTGTATAACACCAATTTCAGACACTGAAAAGTTACTAAAAGCAGTGGAGGACGTTGCAGCATTATCTAACTACAAAATTAATCTTAAAAAAACAAACATATTTCCTTTAAAAACTCCCAAACCCTTTTCGCTTCTGCCATTGGTGGGGCAGGTAAAATATGAAAATAAAATTAAATACTTGGGTATTACCTTTTCTACAGGTGATAAAGATTTTTATATTACTAATATTAAATTGGTTTGGGATCACATATTATTTGATTTTAGGAGATGGAATAATTTAAAGTTACCTGTATTAGCAAAAGTTTCAATTATTAAAATGAATATTTTACCCAGATTATTATATATTTTTAGATCTGCTCAAGTTCCAATCTCTAAGAGGTTTTTTAAACAAATACATAGGGAGTCGGCTACATTTATTTGGGACCCAAGAAAGACTAGGATATCATATTCATTCATTAAATCTCATGCAACATATGATGGTCTTCCAACCTTTTCATAGAAATCCTAACCTGAAAATTAATAATAAATTAATAAATCTTAAAAAATTCCCTTTTATGATTAATTTAACTTTACTTGATATATACCCTTACCTCAAATATTCAACTAATGAAATAAGACAAGAAATGAATCTGCCCAAATCATATTTAGTTATATTGAGACAGATTAAGGAACTTTCCATAAGTTACTTTAAGGATTTCAAAATTAAAGATGAGGATTTAACAAAATGTTCAAATTTGTGGCAAACTCTTCAACAAGATGTTAGATTTAGAGCAGCTACAAATAAATTAATAAAAGATTTCAAATTTCAGAATAAAGTTCTTTTGTCAAACTATTGGAAGGAAAAAATGCCACTGATAGAAGAAAATCAAATACTAAAAGCAATTAATTTAACAACTAAATCAATTTCTCTTCAAAAGTTGATATATACTTAGCTTATGATATTTAATAATGCTTATTATACACGCCTTAGCTTGCATACATTCAATTTAAAAAAATCTCCAAACTGTCCATACTGTAAAGATCAATCAGCAGACCTTCTTCATATGTTCTGGAGCTGCAAATGTATTTATAAACTTTGGAACTCCCTAAGAATACAACTTCAAAAGATGGGCTATCAAAGTTCAACACTTTCATGGGAATTTATGATTTTACATATTCCTCCAAAACAGTTCTCTAGATCCCAAGTTACTATACTTATTAATATTTTTTTATTAATGAAACTATATATAGCTACTAACTGGTTAAATCCATCTCAGACATCATGGGAGAACTTTAAGATTCTAGCAATGAGACATATATTAGCCCACAAATTACTCCTTAACGATCATAATAAAAATATCAATAATCCGAAAATATGGGAGCAGATTTTTAATATTATATTGGCGTAATACATTGAACCCAAGTTTACTCTGAGACATATATACCTTATAAGGGAAATTTCGTAATAAGTAAAAGGTTTAGATATTTGATCTATGTATAACTTTTTTTTCTTCTCATATGTTTTTCTATAATCTGTTGTTACAATTGGAAGCATTCAGGTAAATATTGTATATATGTCATTCTGTTATTATTAGAAACATTAGTTGGAATTTATTGATATTTTGTTTTGTTTAAGTTTGTTGGAAAATTGTAAAACAATAAAGATTTATTATTGAAAAAAATATCAAGGAATGTAATGGGCTTTCCCTCTACAAAAAACAAGTTTAAAGGAGAAGAGTGATGTTCAGTAGTCATTCTTCTCCTGTATTTTCATTTACTTTTTTTTCTTATTTTCCTTGTCTTGGAAACTAGAAATTTGAGTCTCAAGAATTTATTTTAATAGGGATTTATTTAGGCAATTGACACAAAACCTCTATAACTGTAATTCTTTGAAGAAATAAGTAGCATTACAGGAGGGTCTACACTTTTAAATGTCACTGTCCTGGAAACAGCAAGCTGCATGTTATAACATCTTCCATGGAATATATATGTGAATTAAAAGCAAACTTTAGAAGTTAAGGTAGACACCAGAAGTGCAGATTGTTTTATTTTTGTCTGAAGACTTCTGTGATACTGGAGACAGAGCACACTAAATAAAAATTAATATTTGCATTGCTCACATATTCTGGCACTTAAATGGAACCATTGGCTCAAATATGCAAACATGTGCATACAAAACAGGAAGCACAAGATGATTTTATTTTTCAAATTCTTGCATTTAAATAAAAGTCTGGACTCAACCTTGTTGTGAATTAATTTCTTATTAAAAAGGTGAAATATGAACAGGGAAAAGCTTATCCCCTCCTACCACTTAGTGAAAGGACAGAATTATCTGGTGGTTGGGAACATGATTAATGAGTGGTTGGGAAGGTTGGCCAACAACATAGGACTGAAGGCAAAGGAATATTTAATAGATATGATGAAATTCAGATGTTTTAATATAAAGACCCTTTAGAGGTATCACCTTTACCACCACCCCCTCCCAGGAGACTGGAAAGAATAAGAAAGTAGAGATTTCACCAACTTGATTAAATGAGTCTGGGATATGCAGACAGTTACCAGGATTAAAGCAGGGGAGAGGGGAGGGGAGCATGGGGCAACAGATACAACAGATAAATGAGCAATACACAATTATTGTTAATTCTACACAGGACTTTAAGATTTATAATTATAGTGACACTACAGTGGATAAGTCCTGCGCTGATGTGTTTGAAAAACTTTTAACATTTGTCCCAGTTAGAAAAGCTAGAATTGAAAATGTATTAGTTAATTTTAAGCTATTTACATGTAAACTGAATTTGTTCATTGGTTGCTTTGAATCATGTGTTCTTATGAGGGGTATATATGGGTGTGTACCTGTATTGTAATAGTTCTGATGAAGTTCTAAATTGAACAAAAGCACTTAACCATTAAAGTTTGATCCCTAGATGGTGGTCCATTGTGTTATTTTCACTGCTTTGTTCAGTTTAGAGTTTTGCTTTCAGATCATGTCATTGCATAATGCCAGCAATCAATCCATTTTGACTAATGGGAACATAAATAATCCTCAATATCCAAAGGATTTATCTGTTTTGTTGAGACAAGTTAGTCAGCAGCTTTCAGTTTTATACCAGGTACATTCCTGGATTTCCACATAGTGACTCATCTACTTCTGAGCGTTTGGGTTTGCCCCTCACTCAGCTCTCAGTCAGAGAAGAAAGTACTATTAATCTACCTCCTCATGTGGTTACTGAGTGGCATGACTGGAAAAATAACTGTTTTTCTTTTAATCTTGATGCTAATAGAGAAAATAACAGTCATAGACAGTCTGTGACACTTACGGAACAACTACGTGCCTTCGAAAAATCATTAACTGAATACAAAAAACTACAACTTGAGAATAGTTATCTCACTAAGAATATAGCGCTCGCACAAGTGCCTAAAGGATTGCGGTTTTGGCACTTTTCTGATGGGGCTGGTAATAATGCTGAATATATGAGGGAATTGCATGAACTGTTTCATTGGGCAGGCTTGGACTAAATGAGACTTATGGTAAAATATAATAACAGATGCCTTGATCAAGTGAATGTAAAATTGGAGGAACTTGACAATTCTATTAAATCGGTCTTAAACTATGAGTTTTATACTAACAATTATGACAACATTGTGGCTTCTGTGGATAATTTATATGAAAAGATACTGGAGCATAAGACGAATAAAATCAAACAGAACACCAATGAATATGTGCATGGAGAAGTATATCATAAACCACCAGGTTACTATGGTAATGGAGCCCCACAAGCTAATCAGGATGGCACATCTGTTTCCGGTTATAATATGTCATCCAGTGAAGCTACAAATAATACCGCCCCTTTAAGAAAGACAGATTTGAGAAGATCTGAGCAGTTACAAAATACGAAGGAGTGTTTGCTGACATGGAAACAGCATAAGAACCAGGATATATATGTACAACAGGGAGCACAGCCAAAACAAATACAGCAATGGAATGGACATTACAGGAGGCATTAGATGACAATGATTCATCTTGGGATGATATACCAATGGTAAAAATAATTTTTCTAATGAGAATTCTGACTTTAAAGTGCATAATCTTTCAAACAAGATAGTAACAAATGCACATGCTAATGTACTATCGAAAGGCTAGACTTTTGTGTCAGCTCATAGAGCAAGCATAGTGGATGCTATTAGTGAGTTAAAAATATTCACACGTAAATTGAATTTTAAAATATTATTTGCTCAAAATAGAGTTAGTTCAGGAAGTATGCTACAAAGGCTTAGTTATTTTAATCCACCCCTGAATAGTCACATACAAATGTTTGAAAAGGTATGTGAGTACGAAATAAAAGAAATGCTTAACAACAGAAACAGTGTTAAATATTATAACATGTCTAAGGATGAGATTAGATTAATAAAATACCTAACAGAAGATCCAGATAGTGTATTAATGAAACCAGACAAAGGGTGTGGGATAGTAATCATGAGTATGACTGATTATAAGAATCAAATGAATTTATTATTGTTTGGAGCCACTTGTGAGGAAGTTTCTCTTAATGAAATTCATATAGCTTTTAGGAAAATTGATTTATTGTTGAAAGACATGTTGCTACAAGGGCAAATTAATAAAAAATATTTTCATTTCATGTTTAATAACAAGTGAGTGGTAGCTAATATTTTTGGAGTTCCAAAGATACATAAATGTCTCAACAACCCACCCTTTAGACCCACTGTAGATGTTTCAAGAGCAAAAACATATTTTATAGCACAATGGATTGATCATATATGGATATATGAGCATAATTTAGATATTAAAAATAAAAAGTAAAAACAACTAATGCATTGTATTGGCATATTAAGAATAATGCTGCATATCATTTTTATTTTTTGATTATTGAACAGGTTAAAAAAGATGTACAAGGGTGGATTATAGATGAGCACTTAGATAAAACTGAATTAAAATGGCAAATTATATTGGATGCCACTAACCACCCTGGGCTTAATAATTCCTGTTCCATTAATTCTTTATTACAATTAAAATTCTATGGTGTAAATTAATATTTTTAATCATCAGCTCCAAAGTATACTGAAGGTTTTATTGTTTTTATATATTGTTTTTACACAATTTTACTTCTTTAAAGTTTTTTATGCAATTTTGCCTATGTGAAATTCATTCACTGGTTGCTTTGAATCATGTGTTCTTATGAAGGGTATATATGGGTGTGTACCTGTATTGTAATTGTTCTGATGAGGTTCTTAATTGAACAAAAGCACTTAACCTTTAATGTTTGTTCCCTAGACAGTGGTTCATTGTGGTATTTTCAGTACACAATTATTGTTAATTCTACATAGGATTTTATGATTTATAATTATAGTGACACTACATTGGATAAGTCCTGGGCTGATTTGTTTGAAAAACTTTTAAAATTTGTCCCAGTTAAAAAAGCCAGAATTGAGAATGTATTAGTTAATTTTAAGGTATTTACATGTAAATTGAATTAGAGCCTATATTTTAACAAAATGGGTCTGAAAATATATTTTGTTTAAATCTATGTAAAACAAAGTGTGTTTAACCCTCTTTTGCATTTTAACACATCTATTTTTGAAAATATTTCTGAACTTGATATCAGAAGCATTATCAAATCAAGAAGTAATATTTTTCATAGATAGAATTTGAGCTTGGATGAATGGAATCTTTTGAAATATATTGTTAACAATTGACAGATTAAAATAATGAAACTCAAAAGGAGGTGGATTAGTAGTAATGAATATTAATGACTACATTTACAAAATATTGATTTTATTCTATGGTGATACATACGAGGAGGTATCATTTAATGAGAAGAATATAACTTACAGAAAAATAGATTCACTTTTAAAAGAGTTGTTACTAGAAGGGCATTTAAGTGATAATGATTATGACTTTCTTGC
The DNA here is from genome assembly GCF_019279795.1 of Protopterus annectens. Classification (NCBI taxonomy): domain Eukaryota; kingdom Metazoa; phylum Chordata; order Ceratodontiformes; family Protopteridae; genus Protopterus; species Protopterus annectens. Next base: position 1,192,635,791 of record NC_056729.1, on the reverse strand, counting down.
GCTGTATGAGCCAAGGACCCCTACAATTTTGGGATGCCTAAAATACATAAAAAATGGATTGACCCTCCTATGTGTCCAATTGTAGATGCCAAAATATTCTAAGACTTCTTGTATTGCACATTATATTTACTGGCATATAAAGGATACTGTGAGTGGGATACAGAAATTATACAAAGAAACCTGAGACTTTTTAACCATCAAAAGTAAAATAATACTAGCAGCTAAGGTCAGTCTGTAACAAAGGAAACCACAAACAAACAAAATCAACCGGCTGACTACACGTTCACTCAGCCAGGGACGTAATCAGTGGAGATTCTCAGCGGAACAATGGGAGAAAGAAGTGTGGCAGAAACAAGTGAGACATTAGTAGTTACATTTTGTCAGTGGTTTTAATGGATGTACAATATAAGGTCTTGAACTATGACTTCTCCTTTATTCCTGTTAAGCACTCCAAGGTTAGTGAGGTTTTAATTGAGTTATGGAAGTTTGCTAGGGAAGTGGCACTGAAGGTTTTATTTTACAATAATGTGCAGCAACCAGCAGTAGGATTAGAAAAACCTAGTTTATTTAATCCACAACTTCCCTCGACTGTTGAGGCATTTGTTAAAGTTTGTGAGAATGATCTATATACAATGTTAGAGAACCCTTCCACTAGGACTTTTCACAATTTTACTGGAGAAGAACATGAAGCCCTTAAGCAATTAATTGAGAATACTGAGATTTGTATATGCCCCACCGATAAAGACGATTGTCATGTACACTAATTATTTGAATGGTATGATGGAGCTTATAGGTGATTTTAATACATATCTACCTATAGCTAAGTTTGATGTTTATCGCCATATACAAGAAGTTCATTTTTACTTATATGATTTCTTATTGACAGATATGTTAACAAAGGAACTTTATGGATTTTTATTATTTGAACATCCATTGACTCTCTCCCTGCATGACCTTCCTAAAATGCATAAAAGGAGTGTCAGTCCTCCTCTACAACCTATTGTAGCAGGGCAGGGGTGGGTCACCGAATCAGTGTCCATTTTTGTTGAACAACAACTGAAATTGTATTTGAAGAAGGCTCCAGCTGTAATAAGAGACACAGAAGATGTCATTCAGACTTTTGGGGAATGTATGTGAGGTTTAGATGATATTCTCAGGAATTTCATATTTGTCACATTGGATATTAATACTTTATTTACTATAATACTGAATAATTTTCAAATTGATTCTATACAGTCTTTTTTGAAGGATTTTAGTAATTTGTCACATGAATGAATTGAATTAATTTGGATTTGATTTTGCACCATAATGTTTTTATATTTGATGGCAAGTTTTATTTACAGAAGCAGGGTGTTGCCATGGGCACACCCTGTGAACAGTTATGCCAGCTTGGTGTTGGCTGACTGGGGGACTAATGGTGTTTTCTCTGAATATGCTTTTAGGGATCATCTCAAATACTACAAGCATTTTGTTGATGGCATTATTATTTTATGGGATGGTACACAGCAGTTGTTATGTAATTTTGTGAAATATTTAGAAGGAAGTAGTTCATGTTTTAGGTTTACAATGAATTTCTCCACTGAATATATTGATTTCCTGGACACTACTTTAGTGCATAGGGAAGATGGATGTATTGACACATTAATGTTTAGAAAATAATGTAGGAAAAATAGTCTTCTTTCTTAACATAGTATGCATCCAAATAGAATATTTAAGAATGTTTTAAAATAACAGTTTTTACATGACTCTCGGCTGCATACTAGAGATCATGATTACAAGTGAGAGAATAATGTGCTAGCTAGTGAATTTGTGAATAGAGGGTATAGGTTGACTTATGTGAATTATAAATTAAAAGAAGCAGTTGACTTGAGGAACACTACAGGTAGACCCCATTTATATAAGGATGCTCAGAGATATGCCACTAATAGACCCAGATGTGTTTTTTCGTTAAAATACAGTAGCAATATACAGTCAGTTTGTGAGGTTATAAGGTGGAATTGGTCAGTCTTGCAATCAGATAAAAAGATACAAGCAATAGTAGGGGACACATCCAGTTTTATTTATAGAACTAATCGATCACTTAGAAGACAACTTTGTTACAAACCTTTTAGGTAGGGGAGGTGTAGATAGATACCTTTCCCTGTAGATCATGTAAAGCCTGTAGTCACATGTCTTGTGCTAATACTTTCATTCATCCAACTACAAATAAAAGCTACACATTCAATTTATATAATGATTGTAACGCCACTAATTTAGTCTATCTAGCCAGTTGCATAGAATGTGATTAATTCGGGTCTATATTAAATCCCTGAATGCTTAAAAAAGCGAACGGTGATTGATCAACCCTATGTAAGTGAAAGCTTACAACGTGGAAGTGTCAGAACAGCAATTTTTTTTCCAAGTGAAAAAAAATCGCTGTTCCAACAAAAAACAAAAAAATTGAAATAAATTTTAACATTACATTAAGTAGGAGGCTTGGCCCCCTCACACCCCCCTACTTAAATATATCAACTCCGAAACCTCACTACAGTGCCAAAAACGGCAAAGTACTGAAGCGGCCAAGCAAATTCTTTCCCAGGAAAAGAATTCGCTTAACAGCCGCTTCGATATTTTCCATTTTCTGCCTTTTAAGTTCAACCAAGATGCATTCGAAAGAATGCATCTTCAGTCTTCCAATATAGACCCGATTCATTCTATGTAGGCAAGATAAACAAGAAGTTAAAAGAAAGGGCTTTACAACATTTAGGGGATATTAGGAGGATGAACTATAAGCATATTACCAGTAATAATGGGCACAATTGTAAGTTTACTGTCCTAGAGATTTTAAAAGATAATTTAAGGGGTGGGGTGTTGTCAACAAAACTGAATGTTTGGAAATGAAATGGATAGCAACACTGCAGGCACATAGAATGCCTGGATTAAATTTTACTATATCTTTAAAGCCTGCATTGAAGGCTCATTCATTAATTACATCATTAATTGTTTGTGTTTCTTGATTGTTTTTTTTGTTTTTTTTTTGTATTTTCAATGTTATTAGTTTTTCAGTTTGTCGTTGTAGGATCTGAAGAAGCACATCTTGTGAAAGTGCTTATCCTGTGACATTAAAATTGTTTTTGAAACGTATACTACTGTTGCTTGTTTTGGACTATATCCCATCAGAGTTGGTGGTTGGACTATAATTTTGTTTGTTTGACTTTTTAACCATAGTCACTAATGACTTTATAGTGAAGATTTGATTTTTGTAACAAGTGATGTGAAAGAAATATTTTCAGTTATATCACATAAAATAGGGCTTGAATGGTTCTATGAATTTTTATGTTTCAATTCTAATTTTGACCATAGTAAAATCAACTTTGGCTATATTAATGAAGCTAGTGCTAGAAAACAACTTTATTATATTTGAAGGTGAACATTTCAGACAGATTTCAGGGAATACCATGGGTGCATCATGTTCCACTTCTTTTGCCAACATCATCATGGCATGCTTGGAGGACAGTTTTGTTTTTTCCTTAAAATATCAGACATGTTGGTCTCTTTATAGAAGATTCCTGGATGATGTAATTTTTTAGAATGACACAATGAACAAACTTGAAGAGTTCTTTGAGGATTTGCACTCTGCTACTATATTCCTTGAATTTACTATAAGTTCTACCAGGACACTATTAATTGTTTACACACCTCTATCCTTAAAACAGATAGCTAGTGTGTTTTGAATAATGAATATACAGAAAACCAACATACTCTAACTCCTTACTACATTATAGTAAGTGGCATGCTGTACAACAACAGGGGTCACTTTTTAAGGGTCAGTTTGTATGATTATCAAGAATGGTATTCCATGATGGTAGGTTTGGTTTGGAATGTGATTTACTAAAAAGAATATATGAAGTTAGAGGTTCCTGTAGAAGTTTACTGAATGATATCAAACAGGAAGTTAAAGTTAATTGAGAGAAAGAGAAATTTCACCCATTGTTGGGAAGGGGAAATCACTGGAAGGTCAGTAAGCCCCCAGAAAAAAAAAATCAAATGAATTTATGAAAGGATTGACCTTGACATATAATTCAAATTTTAGAGACTTCAAGGTTATTATATTTAACAATCAGAATATTTGTCTATATAACAAGAATATGTGAATATTTTGGGTAAAGTCCCTAGGGTAATATACAAGAAAGTTACCTGTTTTAAAAGCACTTTTGGAAAGCAGCAAGGAAAGACATTTTACAGGCTATATGGTCAAGTGTGGGCAAAGTAGTCAATGTAAAGTTATTATGGAGGGCTCTGTATTTATCATCTTTGATTTTGGTAAGATTAATCTCAAATGAAAGCTCTCTTGTTACAGCATGGGCTTCGTTTATGTAGTACAGTGTCAACAAAGTTTTGGTGCTGCGGTAGCGTTGTCGTCTCACAGTTAGACATTGCCCATTCGATTCTCAGTTAGATCGTCTTCTGTGTAACGACATGCATGAATGGGCATTCCTTCGTTGAAGGTTGTGCATTAGGCCCGGCAAGCCAGTATGTAAAAATCTACTGGCAATCATTAACGGACCGGAGTTCCGCTGTGGTGACCCCTAACCGGGAAAAGCCGAAAGACACAAACAAACAAACATGGAAAAAAATCCAGTCATTAAAATCAAGGATTTATTGCCACTTATATGATATCAATAAAAAGGATGAACATAATGCATTATATAGGCACTTAAAGACAACAAGACAACTGTGGTCATAGTTTTAAGTTTTATGTTATCGAACAAGTGACATCAGTTCTCAGGGGAGACGGTCCAATATACACACACACATATATATATATATATATATATATATATATATATATATATATATATATATTTGTGTGTGTGTGTGTGTGTGTGTGTGTGCATGTGTGTGCGTGTGTGTGCGTGTGTGTGTGTGTGTGTGTGTGTGTGTGTGTGTGTGTGTGTGTGTGTGTGTGCGCGTGTATAAAGTATATTAATTGACTTGTTTACTAGGTCTGATGAAGTACTTTTACTCAGATGAAACCTTGTAAAATAAAGTTCTTTTGGTTGTTTAACTCTCAGACATTCAACAGTATCCTCTCCTCAATATATATATATATGGGTCTATATTATATCATCAAACGCTTAAAAAAGCGAACGCTGATTGATCGACCTGATTTAAGCGGAAGCTTACAATCTCGAACTGTCAGATCAGTGATTCTTTTCCCAGGGAAAAGAATCGCTGATCCAAAACACATACAAACAACCCAAGCACACCAAACAAACAGATACACCTAAAATCTGATACCTAACCTTACACTAAACTATCCACACACCACTAACTACCCACTTACCTTAACCCACACCCTAACCCTAAGGTCTGTCACTATCGCACACTCACCTCACCCGCTCCCTAACCCTAACTCACTTAAATCCGCCCTAACCATCATGTCCACTCAATCGCACACACAGCTAACCCGAGCCAAAACCCTAACTTACCTAAATCACCCTAACACTCACATCCACACAATCGCACACTTACCTGAATCCAACAGGTAACTTTCCACTATAACACTGAAAATACTGAAGTGACAGAAACGGACAACCAAATTCTTTCCCTAGGAAAAAATTTGAGTTTCTGCTGCTTCGATATTTTGCAGTTTCGCGAAAATAAGTTCGATCAATCAGCGTTCGCTTTTTTAAGCGTTTGAGGATATAATATAGACCCATAGATATATATATATATATATATATATATATATATATATATATATATATATGTGTGTGTGTGTGTGTGTGTGTGTGTGTGTGTGTATAAAGTATATTAATTGACTTGTTTACTAGGTCTGATGAAGTACTTTTACTCAGATGAAACCTTGTAAAATAAAGTTCTTTTGGTTGTTTAACTCTCAGACATTCAACAATATCCTCTCCTCAATAAACTTGAATTTACTAAGAAACATCCCTCTAGATGATGCCATTTAGAAATTTAACTCAATATTTCTTAACATCTTAAACAAAATGGCAGCCCCCAGAAATAAAAGAATAAAAACAAGAGGTGCGCCCTGGTTAACTAACACTACAAGGAGACTAATGCAAAACTAGAGACAAAGCCTGGAAAAAGTGGCAGACAAACCAAACATCACAAAACTTCCATCAATATAAAAGGCTTCATAAGCAGGCCAAAAGACAGATAATGTCTGACAAAGACATACTATAATACTATAATAATTGCAAAGCCAATCCCAAAAAATTATGTTCAACAATCAAGAAAATCCTGCAGCCATATCAAAAATAATACCCTAGTCGATGTCCAAATAGTACATCTCTGGACTCTGCTACACAATGTAATACTTTGTAGACAGCATAGCAGTAATTCCAAAACAATTTAGTCATAGTATTGCAGACCACAAACAACAAACAAATATTACCTCCTTATTTACACTTCAACTAGTAACTGTAGCCTATATATATATCTATATATAAAAACTCTTAAGCAAAAAATTAAAATCTGCTCTGCCTCTGCAGGTAATCTACCCAGTGAATCCCTTAAAATAACAGCAAGTAGCATGTGTTCCCCATATCCATACATATAAATAGAGCTAGACAGGAAAACTGTGTTGCCAGAATCTGGAAAAAATAACATATCATTCTTCGTCATAAACGTGGCACTTCTACACACATCACTAATTTCAGATCAATAGCTATCCTACCCTGCCTCTCTAAAATCTTAGAAAATGCATCCACAAACAACTGCTATAATAACTCAATCAAGAAAAATGTTTAACTCAAACCCTGCATGGTTTTTGATCCTCCCTTAGTACAAATACAGCTCTTATAGCTTTTACAGATACAGTGAACAAAGACAGAGATAGCAGTCAACTCGTCTCTGCCAAATTCTTTGAACTACCAAAGGCCTTTGATACAGTCAGTCATACTAAACTACTATAACAAATGTCAGCTTTAGGTCTAACACCAAACACCCTAAAATGGTTATGGTTCAACAGTTATCTCAAGGATAGATGCCAGTTAGTAAAATGTCAATCAGTGCTGTTACCTTTTCTACCTGTCAGTACTGGTGTTCCACAAGGATTAGTCCTTGGTCCTCTTCTCTTTAATATCCTTACAAATGTCCTTACAGATTCTTCTCACACTTGCACACAACATACCTCTGTCATGCAGTACACTGATGACTCAACACTTATATGTACTTACAACCATAGGCACCTCAATCAAATTACATAAGAATCCCTCACTGCTAATGAAAAATGGTTACAGAACCCCCAACTCCTGCTTAACCCAAAGAAAAAAACAAACTTTTACTTTTCTATCCTAAATCTCTGTCTCATAAAAAAAAAAATTAAAATAATACTCCCTCTATAATACCATAGAGGTGGTAACAAATACAAAACTGTTAGGCATGACCATAGACTACAATGCTAAATTTTGATTTACACATACAAAATGCCATCAAAAAACACAGCTAAAACTAGGCTTATTCTACAGAGTTTGGAATTTCCTCACCTTCACATCCAGTTATACCCTTACAAATAGTTAGCTTCTGCCTTCTCTTCTTTATGGAGTCCCATCTTCACTAATCTTCAGATCTCACTTACACAGAAACTTGAACAACATTACAATAAAACAGCCAGATGTGCATCAAATTGTCACAACTGTACCCACCATTGCACTGCATTAAAAACACCCAAATGGCTAGAACTACCCAGCTGTCTAAACTATTTTCAGCTAATCACCACACATAAAATCATTCATCACCCAGTCACCTGCCCGGCCTTAAATTCTATACTTCAAAAACACTCTCCTAAATAGCCCCTGCAATCAAATAACCAAATTCAACTGAATGTTCATAAACCAACTAAATTGGCAGGGTATTATCTGTGTTCCCACTCCATAGGTAAAGCATGGAACACTATGTCCACATGTATAAGGGCAGACATTAACAGTTGAATTTATTTGCAGCTTTTACAAATTAGTAGAGAATACATGGTTAGAGAGTTTTTAAAAATCATAAGAACCATCAGAATATACAATATAGTATTACCAGAGAAATGTGGACAGCTTTGAAAGAATTGAGTAATAATAAAAAAGATAATTATAAAACCAGCAGAAGAAGGTGGCAGTATTGTTATAATGAATTCAGAAAGTTATATGGAAATTTATATGAAAAATTTTATTGACACAGAAGCATGTTAAAAACAGTATTGATGAATAATATCAAGCCAATATAGATATTATCTTCTAATAAAAGGCAAAATATTACACTTTTTGGAAAATACAATATATAACAAGCTTAAAAGTAAAATAAATGTAATTCCAGCCTTTTACATTTTATCTAAAATATATAAGATTTCTATATGTGCACCTAGTAGACCAATATTTAGTGGCTGCCAATTATTTGGAAAAGATAGGTGATATTATTAATAATTATCTAATGAAGTATGCGATTAAGTTACCATCTTATTTGCCACCTGGTTAAATAATTATTACTGGGTGACTATAAATGTTAAATCATTGTACACTGTTATTAGTAAGACAGCTGATAAGGAGACAATGGCTGTTTTTCTGGATTAGATCCCATGGCAGCATGTATATGCAAATCAGTCTGTTTTTACTTGAATAAAAATTATTTTGTTTTTTGATGATGACATTTATAGACAAAATGGGACAGTTATGGGAGTGAATTTTGCTCCCTTGTGTGCTAATTTGACAATGAGCTTGTTTGGATAAGAATACATGTACAATACACATTAAAATAATATTGTGATATGGTATGAACTCTACATAGATGATTTGTTAATTCTATGCAGTGGTGATGAAGGAAAATTTCCTAATCTTTTGAACAACTAGATAACAAGATTAGGTTAGAGATTTATATCACATATTACTAGATGGACAACTGCTTATTTAGATTTAGAATTAGAAGAAAGAGCTGGTCCTAAAATTGTAACAAAAACATGTAAGAAACCATATGCCTGATAAATTTTTAAACAGAGCATGTTTTTATCCAGATTCACTCACAGAATCTTTGGCATAAGGAGAATTTATTAGAGCTAGAAGAAATTGTAGCAGGTTGACTGACATCTTATTAGAAGCCAAGTCTTTAATATAGCTATTTTCCAAGTGAGGTTAAAGCTTAGATAGCATTTTGAAAGGATATTGAAAAGCCTGAAATATTAATAGATCTGATTTACTGGAACAGAAAAGGTATGATGACTGAGCTGTGGGAAATCAGTTGGAATAATCATTCCATCTATTTTGTGATGCAATATAGCATGTGTGCAAAAGATTTAATACAGGTCTTGGGTTACTTTTGGCCTACCTTATCTAAGGATATAGAATTAAAAAATATTTGCAAAAATGTTTTTTTTTAGAACAGGAATGAGTATCCAAGACTTGATACTGCATAGTCATTTCAAATGTTCAGACATAAGTCCCTTTTATTATAGTTTCGGTAATAAGGTAAACCATAATGGTGAAGGATGTAGTGTGTGCACATTGATGGTAAAAGAATATGAGATTAAGCTGAGTACAGATTGGGTCAAATTATGTAATTTAATATTTTTGTGGAAGTAGTAATGTAGTGTGCATTATATTGTGTCCTTCTAATAAGGCATACT